>NW_026511830.1:274484-402522 GCF_027579735.1 Bombina bombina
ACGGAGGTGAGATTACCGATCAATATTTTGGAACTCCGTGCAATTTTCAGAGCTCTTCAGTTTTGGCCTCTTCTGAAGAGAGAATCGTTCATTTGTTTTCAGACAGACAATGTCACAACTGTGGCATACATCAATCATCAAGGAGGGACTCACAGTCCTCTAGCTATGAAAGAAGTATCTCGAATTTTGGTTTGGGCGGAATCCAGCTCCTGTCTACTCTCTGCGGTTCATATCCCAGGTATAGACAATTGGGAAGCGGATTATCTCAGTCGCCAAACGTTGCATCCGGGCGAATGGTCTCTTCACCCAGAGGTATTTCTTCAGATTGTTCAAATGTGGGAACTTCCAGAAATAGATCTGATGGCGTCTCATCTAAACAAGAAACTTCCCAGGTATCTGTCCAGATCCCGGGATCCTCAGGCGGAGGCAGTGGACGCATTATCACTTCCTTGGAAATATCATCCTGCCTATATCTTTCCGCCTCTAGTTCTTCTTCCAAGAGTAATCTCCAAGATTCTGAAGGAATGCTCGTTTGTTCTGCTGGTAGCTCCAGCATGGCCTCACAGGTTTTGGTATGCGGATCTTGTCCGGATGGCCTCTTGCCAACCGTGGACTCTTCCGTTAAGACCAGACCTTCTGTCTCAAGGTCCTTTTTTCCATCAGGATCTGAAATCCTTAAATTTAAAGGTATGGAGATTGAACGCTTATTTCTTGGTCACAGAGGTTTCTCTGACTCTGTGATTAATACTATGTTACAGGCTCGTAAATCTGTATCTAGAGAGATATATTATAGAGTCTGGAAGACTTATATTTCTTGGTGTCTTTCTCATCATTTTTCTTGGCATTCTTTTAGAATACCGAGAGTATTACAGTTTCTTCAGGATGGTTTAGATAAGGGTTTGTCTGCAAGTTCCTTGAAAGGACAAATCTCTGCTCTTTCTGTTCTTTTTCACAGAAAGATTGCTATTCTTCCTGATATTCATTGTTTTGTACAAGCTTTGGTTCGTATAAAGCCTGTCATTAAGTCAATTTCTCCTCCTTGGAGTTTGAATTTGGTTCTGGGGGCGCTTCAAGCTCCTCCATTTGAACCTATGCATTCATTGGACATTAAATTACTTTCTTGGAAAGTTTTGTTCCTTTTGGCCATCTCTTCTGCCAGAAGAGTTTCTGAATTATCTGCTCTTTCTTGTGAGTCTCCTTTTCTGATTTTTCATCAGGATAAGGCGGTGTTGCGAACTTCTTTCGAATTTTTACCTAAAGTTGTGAATTCCAACAACATTAGTAGAGAAATTGTGGTTCCTTCATTATGTCCTAATCCTAAGAATTCTAAGGAGAAATCGTTGCATTCTTTGGATGTTGTTAGAGCTTTGAAATATTATGTTGAAGCTACTAAATCTTTCCGAAAGACTTCTAGTCTATTTGTTATCTTTTCCGGTTCTAGAAAAGGCCAGAAAGCTTCTGCCATTTCTTTGGCATCTTGGTTGAAATCTTTAATTCATCTTGCCTATGTTGAGTCGGGTAAAACTCCGCCTCAGAAAATTACAGCTCATTCTACTAGGTCAGTTTCTACTTCCTGGGCGTTTAGGAATGAAGCTTCGGTTGATCAGATTTGCAAAGCAGCAACTTGGTCCTCTTTGCATACTTTTACTAAATTCTACCATTTTGATGTATTTTCTTCTTCTGAAGCAGTTTTTGGTAGAAAAGTACTTCAGGCAGCGGTTTCAGTTTGAATCTTCTGCTTATGTTTTTCATTAAACTTTATTTTGGGTGTGGATTATTTTCAGCAGGAATTGGCTGTCTTTATTTTGTCCCTCCCTCTCTAGTGACTCTTGTGTGGAAAGATCCACATCTTGGGTAGTCATTATCCCATACGTCACTAGCTCATGGACTCTTGCTAATTACATGAAAGAAAACATAATTTATGTAAGAACTTACCTGATAAATTCATTTCTTTCATATTAGCAAGAGTCCATGAGGCCCGCCCTTTTTTTGTGGTGGTTATGATTTTGTATAAAGCACAATTATTCCAATTCCTTATTTTATATGCTTTCGCACTTTTTTATCACCCCACTTCTTGGCTATTCGTTAAACTGAATTGTGGGTGTGGTGAGGGGTGTATTTATAGGCATTTTGAGGTTTGGGAAACTTTGCCCCTCCTGGTAGGAATGTATATCCCATACGTCACTAGCTCATGGACTCTTGCTAATATGAAAGAAATGAATTTATCAGGTAAGTTCTTACATAAATTATGTTTTCTCTGAGTCAGTCATTGATACCTTAATTCAGGCTCGAAAGCCTGTCACCAGGAAAATCTATAATAAGATATGGTGTAAATATCTTCGTTGGTGAGAATCCAAGGGTTACTCATGGAGTAAAGTCAGGATTCCTAGGATATTATCCTTTCTCCAAGAAGGATCGGAGAAGGGATTGTCAGCTAGTTCCTTAAAGGGACAGATTTCTGCTCTGTCTATTCTTCTGCACAAGCGTCTGGCAGATGTTCCAGACGTTCAGGCGTTTTGTCAGGCTTTAGTTAGAATCAAGCCTGTGTTTAAACCTGTTGCTCCACCATGGAGTTTAAATTTAGTTCTTAAAGTTCTTCAAGGGGTTCCGTTTGAACCTCTGCATTCCATAGATATCAAGCTTTTATCTTGGAAAGTTCTGTTTTTGGTAGCTATCTCTTCGGCTCGAAGAGTTTCAGAGTTATCTGCCTTACAGTGTGATTCCCCTTATCTGATCTTCCATGCAGATAAGGTAGTTTTCCGTACCAAACCTGGGTTTCTTCCTAAGGTGATATCTAACAAGAATATCAATCAGGAGATTGTTGTTCCGTCACTGTGCTTTTAAGTTTTATTTACAAGCTACTAAGGATTCTCGTCAAACATCTGCATTGTTTGTTGTCTACTCTGGACAGAGGAGAGGCCAAAAGGCTTCGGCATCTTCTCTTTCTTTTTGGTTAAGAAGCATAATCCGCTTAACTTATTAGACTGCTGGCCAGCAGCCTCCTCAAAGAATTACAGCTCATTCCACTAGAGCGGTAGCTTCCACATGGGCCTTTAAAAATGAGGCCTCTGTTGAACAGATTTGTAAGGCGGCGACTTGGTCTTCGCTTCATACTTTTCTCTTGTTAAGTGTATCCAGTCCACGGATCATCCATTACTTATGGAATATATTCTCCTTCCCAACAGGAAGTTGCAAGAGTCCACCCACAGCAAAGCTGCTATATAGCTCCTCCCCTAACTGCCATATTCAGTCATTCTCTTGCAAGCCTCAACATAGATAGGAGGTCGTGAGAGTCTGTGGTGCTTTATACTTAGTTTATTCTTCAATCAAAAGTTTGTTATTTTTAAATGGCACCGGAGTGTGTTTATCTCAGGCAGTATTTGGAAGAAGAATCTGCCTGCGTTTTTCTATGATCTTAGCAGACGTAACTAAGATCCATTTGCTGTTCTCACACATTCTGAGGAGTGAGGTACTTCAGAGGGGGAATGGCGTGCAGGTTTTCCTGCAGATAAGGTATGTGCAGTAAAATATTTTTCTAGGAATGGAATTGACTAAGAAAATACTGCTGATACCGAAGTAATGTAAGTAAAGCCTTAAATGCAGCGATAGCGACTGGTATCAGGCTTATTAATAGAGATACATACTCTTATAAAAATGTGTTTTAAAATGTTTGCTGGCATGTTTAATCGTTTTTTAACGTACATTGGTGATAACACTGTAATGTTGGTATAGCCTTAAATGCAGTAAAAGCGACTGGTATCAGGCTTATTAATAGAGATACATACTCTTGTAAAAGTGTGTTTTAAAACGTTTGCTGGCATGTTTAATCGTTTTTTAACATATGTTTGGTGATAAAACTTATTGGGGCCTAAGTTTTTTCCACATGGCTGGCTTAAATTTTGCATAGAAACAGTTAACTGAAGCTTCCCACTGTTGTAATATGAGTGGGAGGGGCCTAATTTAGCGTTTTTTTGCGCAGTTAAAATTACAAAATGAATCATCCAGATTCCCTCAGCAGTCCCATGAATACTACAGGACATTTCTAAAGGGCTAAAAAGACTTCCAAAATCGTTTATAGGGAAGGTAATCCACAGCTCTGCTGTGGCAGTTTTGTTGTGTCTGTTTTTAAAAAAACGTCTGTCGTTTTTTTGGTTTTTTTTTATCTGTTTTTTGCATTAAGGGGTTAATCATCCATTTGCAAGTGGGTGCAATGCTCTGTTACCTTATTACATGTACTGTAAAAATTTCGTTTGTTTTACTGCCTTTTTTCACTGTTTTTCAAATTTTGACAAAAATTTTTTCTCTTAAAGGCACAGTAACGTTTTATATATTTGCTTGTTAACTTGATTTTAAGTCTTTTCCAAGCTTACTAGTCTCATTATTAGTCTGTTCTAACATGTCTGACATAGAGGTAGCTCTGTGTTCATTATGTTTTAAAGCCATGGTGGAACCCCATCTTAGAATGTGTACCAGATGTACTGATTTCATGTTAAACAATAAAGATAATTTTTTGTCTTTAAAAACATTATCACCAGAGGATTCTGTCGTGGGGGTAGTTATGCCGACTTACTCTCCCCACGTGTCAGATCTTTTGACTCCCACTTTAGGGACTCACGCTCAAATGGCGCCAAGTACATCAAGGGCTCCCATAGCGTTTATTTTACCAGGGGATTCTGTCGAGGGGAAAGTTATGCCGACTAACTCTCCCCACGTGTCAGACCCTTTGACTCCCGCTTCAGGGACTCACGCTCAAATGGCGCCAAGTACATCAAGGGCGCCCATAGCGTTTATTTTACAAGACATGGCAAAGGTGGTGAATAATACTCTGGCAGCAGTATTAGTCAGACTACCTGAAATTAAAGGAAAGCAGATAGCTCTGGGGGTAGATACAGAGCATACAGACGCTTTAAGAACCATGTATGATACTACCTCACAAATATGCTTAGTCTGTGGGTGATTTTTTTGACTCAGGGAAGATGATTTAACCTGATTCTGATATTTCTACATTTAAAATTTATGCTTGAGAACCTCCACTTGTTGCTCAGGGAGGCTTTGGCTGCTCTGAATGAATGTGTACAATCGCAGGGCCAGAGAAACTGTGTAGACTGGATAAATAATATGCAGTGCCGGTGTGTACTGATGTTTTTTCCAATACCTAAAGAGGTTTACTAAAAATTTTTTAATAAGGAATGGGATAGACCAGGTGTGCCGTTCTCTTCCCCTCCTATTTTTTAGAAGAATGTTTTCTAATAGTTACCGCCACACAGGACTTCTGGCAGACAGTTCCTAAGGTGGAAAGAAGAGTTTCTACTCTACCTAAGCGTACCACTACCTCTGGCGAGGACAGTTGTGCTTTTAGATCCAATGGATAAAAAATGTTTTTTCAACAGGGTTTTATCCTGCAGCCCCTTGCATACATTGCTTCTGTCACTGCTGCTGCGGCGTTCTGGGTTGAGTCTCTTGATGAGGCTTTACAGTTAGCGACTCCATTGGATGAATATATTTGACAAGCTTATGCTAGCTAATTCCTTTGTTTTCTGATGCCTTTGTTCATTTGACTAGACTAACGGCTAAGAATTCTGTTTTTTTACTATACTGGCGCGCAGAGCGCTATGGCTTATATCATGGTCAGCTGTCGTGACTTTAATAAATAAGCTACTTAACTTCCCTTCAAGGGGCAGACCCTATTCGGGCCTGGTTTGAAGGAGATTATTGCTTATATCACTGGAGGCCATGCCCTTCCTCAGGATAGGTCCAAATCAAGGGCCAAAAAAGGTCTAATTTTCGTGCCTTTTAAAACTTCAGGGCAGGTGTGGCATCCACTTCCTCTAAGGCAAAACAAGTGGGAGTTTTTGCTCAGTCCAAGGCGGTCTGGAGACAATCGGACCTGGAACAAAGATAAGCAGGCCAAGGAGCCTGCTGCTGCCTCTAAGGCAGCATGAAGGAACGCCCCCCAAAAAAAGGGGAGATTTCGCCTTTCACAATTATCTGCAAACCAGATAAAGGAGGAGGCATTCTTACATTGTGTACGAGATCCATCCAGTTCCAAGAGAGGAACAGGGACAGAGTTTTACTCAAATCTGTTTGTGGTTCCCAAGGAGAGGGAACCTTCAGACCTATTTTGGATCTAAAGATCTTAAACAAATTCCTCAGAATTCCGTCATTTAAGATGGAAACTATTCGTACCATCTTAACTATGATCCAGGAGAGTCAATAGAGGACTACAATGGATTTGAAGGATGCTTATCCTCATATTGTGATGCATAAAGATCACCATCGTTTTTCAGGTTTGCCTTTCTAGACAGGCATTACCAGTTTGTAGCTCTTTCCTTTGGGATATCTACAGCCCCAAGAATCTTTATGGAGGTTCTGGGGTCGCTTTGGCGGTCCTTAGGCCGCGGGGTATAGAAGTGGCCCCTTATTTAGACGACATCCTGATACAGGCGTCAAACATCCAAATTGCCAGGTCTCATACGGACGTAGTACTGGCATTTCTGAGATCACATGGGTGGAAAGTGAACAAGGAAAGAGTTCTCTATCCCCAATCTCAAGGGTTTCCCTCCTAGGGACTCTGATAGATTCTGTAGAAATGAAAATTTACCTGACGGAGTCCAGGTTGTCAAAGTTTCTAAATTTCTGCCGTGTTTTTCATCCCATCCGCGCCCTTCGGTGGCTCAGTACATGAATGAAATCGGCTTAATGGTAGCGGCAAGGGACATAGTACCGTTTGCACGTCTACATTTCAGACCGCTGCAACTATGCATGCTCAGTCAGAGGACCGGGGATTACACAGATTTGTCCCCCTGTTAAACCTGGACCAAAAGACCAGAGATTCTCTTCTCTGGTGACTATGTCGGGTCCATCTGTCCAAGGGTATGACCTTCCGCAGGTCAGATGGGACAATTGTTACAATAGAGGCCAGCCTTTTAGGTTGGGATGCAGTCTGGTACTCCCTGAAGGTTCAGGGATAGTGGACTTAGGAGGAGACCCTCCTTCTAATAAATATTCTGGAACTGGGAGTGATATTCCATGCTCTTCAGACTTGGCCTCAGTTAGCAACTCTGAGGTACATCATACTCAGTCGGACAATATACACGACTGTGGCTTACATCAGCCATCAAGGGGGAGCAGAAGTTCCCTAGCGATGTTAGAAGTCTTACAATAATTCACTGGACAGAGACTCACTCTTGTCTATCAGCTATCCATATCCCAGGTGTTGTGAACTGGGAGGTGGATTTTCTAAGTCGTCAGACTTTTCTTCCGGGGGAGTGGGATTTCCTCTGGAGGTCAGGACCAAGCAGGAGAGGGCTTTGGTGTTTTTGACAGCGCCTGCGTAGCCACGCAGGACCTGGTATGCAGATCTGGTGGACATGTCATCCTTTCCATCACGGTCTCTGCTTCTGAGACAGGTCCCTCTACCTCAGGGTCCTTTCAACCATCTACATAGAATCAATCTGAGATGGACTGCCTGGAGACTGAACGCTTGATGTTATCAAAGCATGGCTTCTCCGAGTCAGTCATTGATACCTTAATACAGACATGAAAGCCTGTCTCTAGGAAAATTGAACGTAGATATGGTGTAAATATCTGATTGTTATGAATCCAAGGGTTACTCATGGAGTAAAGTCTGGATTCCCAGGATATTATCTTTTCTCCAAGATGTTTTTGAGAAAAGGGTTGTCAGCTAATTCCTTAAAAGGGACAGATTTTTACTCTGTCTATTTTTTTGCACAAGCGTCTGGCAGGTATTCTAGACGTTCAGGCATTTGGTCAGGCTTTGGTTAGATCCAAGCCTGTGTTTAAAACTGTTGCTCCGCCATGGAGCTTAAACCTGGTTCTTAAGGTTTCTTCAAGAAGTTCCGTTTGAACCTTTTTTGTTCCATAGATATCAATCTTTATCTTGGAAAGTTCCTTTTGGGTAGCTATTTCCTCGACTCGTAGAGTCTCCAAGTTATTTGTGTTACAATGTGATTCTGCTTATCTGGTCCTTCGTACGGATAAGGTAGTCCTGCATACCAACCTGGGTTTTTTCCTAAGGTGGTATCTAACAAGAACATCACTCAAGAGATAGTTGTTCCATGTTGTATCCTAATCCTTCCTCAAAGAAGGAACGTCTATTACACAATATTGGACGTGGTTTGTGCTTTAAAGTTTTACTTCCAAGCTACTACAGTTTTCATCAAACGTTCACCTTGTTTGTTGTCTATTCTGGACAGAGGAGAGGTCAAAAGACTTCAGCAGCCTCTCTGTCTTTTTGGTTAAAAAGCATAATTCATTTAGCTTATGAGACTGCTGGACAGCAGCCTCCTGAAGGGATTACAGCTCATTCTACTAGAGCTGTGGTTTTCACTTGGGCCTTTTTTAAATGTGGCTTCTGTTGAACAGATTTACAAGACGGAGTCTTGGTCTGCGCTTCATACTTTTTCAAATTTAACAAATTTGATACCTTGCTTCTTCGGAGGCAATTTTTGGGAGAAAGGGTTTTTTACAGGCAGTTGTAACTTCCGTTTAAGTACCTGCCTTGTCCCTCCCATCATCCGTGTACTTTAGCTTTGGTATTGGTATTCCATAAGTAATGGATGATCCGTGGACTGGATACACTTAACAAGAGAAAACATAATTTATGCTTACCTGATAAATTTATTTCTCTTGTAGTGTATCCAGTCCACGGCCGCCCTGTCACTTTAAGGCAGGTAATTTTTTCATTTGAACTACAGTCACCACTGCACCCTATGGTTTTTTCCTTTCTCTGCATGTTTTTGGTAGAATGACTGAATATGACAGTTAGGGGAGGAGCTATATAGCAGCTTTGCTGTGGGTGGACTCTTGCAACTTCCTGTTGGGAAGGAGAATATATTCCATAAGTAATGGATGATCCGTGGACTGGATACACTACAAGAGAAATACATTTATCAGGTAAGCATAAATTATGTTTTTCTAAATTCTACAATTTTGATACTTTTGCCTCCTCGGAGGCTATTTTTGGGAGAAAGGTCTTGCAGGCAGTGGTGCCTTCCGTTTAAGTTCCTGCCTTGTCCCTCCCTTCATCTGTGTCCTAAAGCTTTGGTATTTGTATCCCACAAGTAATGGATGAACCTGTGGACTGGATACACCTTACAAGAGAAAACAAAATTTATGCTTACCTGATAAATTTCTTTCTCTTGTGGTGTATCCAGTCCACGGCCCGCTCTGTCACTTTAAGGCAGGTGTTTTTTATTTTTAAACTATAGTCACCACTGCACCCTATAGTTTCTCCTTTTTCTTGCTTGTCTTCGGTCGAATGACTGGGGGTGGCAGTTAGGGGAGAATATCCCACAAGTAATGGATGAATCCGTGGACTGGATACACCACAAGAGAGAAATTTATCAGCTAAGCATAAATTTTGTTTTTAAAAACTACTGAATTTGCTAATACCTCATTTAGCAGATAATTATTTATTTCTGTTACAGTAAATAACCTGTTACACTGGTGTAAAGGTGGACAATCTCTTGCACCTTGTACAGACCTCTTGATGAATTAAGTTCACTGGTAATATGCTACCAATGTAAAGAATTGTAGACTTTCTTCATAACTAAAATCTTCCATTTCCCTTATTTCTTTAAGACACGATGAGTCCACGGATCATCTTAATTACTAATGGGATATTCACCAGCAGGAGGAGGCAAAGAGCACCACAGCAGAGCTGTTAAATAGCTCCTCCCTTCCCTCCCCCTCCAGTCATTCTCTTTGCCTACGTTAGTGATAGGAAGAGGTAAAGTGAGGTGTTAGTATAGATTCTTCAATCAAGAGTTTATTATTTCTCCTGTTAAGTGTGGTCAGTCCACGGTTCATCATTACTTCTGGGATATTAACTCCTCCCCAACAGGAAGTGCAAGAGGATCACCCAGCAGAGCTGCTACATAGCTCCTCCCCTCTACGTCACACCCAGTCATTCTCTTGCACCCAACTAATAGATAGGATGTGTGAGAGGACTGTGGTGATTATACTTAGTTTTTATATCTTCAATCAAAAGTTTCTTATTTTAAAACAGCACCGGAGTGTGTTGTTCCTTCTCAGGTAGAATTTGAAGAAGAATCTACCTGAGTTTTTGTATGATTTTAGCCGGCGTAGTTAAGATCATTTTGCTGTTCTCGGCCATCTGAGGAGTGAGGTAAACTTCAGATCAGGGGACAGCGGGCAGGTTCACCTGCAATGAGGTATGTAGCAGCATATTATTTTCTGAGGAATGGAATTGACTAAGAAAATACTGCCAATACCGATATAATGTAAGTTCAGCCTTAAATGCAGTAGTAGCGACTGGTATCAGGCTGTCATGTATGTATATTTACATTTCAGTATTCTGGGGAATGGTACTTCACTGGGATAATACTGTATGCATAAACATTTTTTAGCCTAACTTGCAGTGGGAACGACTAGCAACAGGCTTTCTAATGACACTTCATTTATTGATGTTAAACGTTTTGCTGGCATGTTTAATCGTTTAATTAGCTGAGGTACTGGGTGAAAAATTGTTTTGGGCACTGTTTTTTCCACTTGGCGGTAATTTTATTTAATTTAAGACAGTTTACTGATCTCCCTCACTGATGTGTGTGAGGGGGAGGGGCCTATTTTGGCGCTTTTGCTACGCATCAGAAATTCAGTCACAAGTCTGTTTTCTTCCCTGCATGATCCGGTTCGTCTCTACAGAGCTCAAGGGTCTTCAAAAGTTATTTTGAGGGAGGTAATCACTCACAGCAGACCTACTTTTTTTCTGCTATGTAAGGGTTTGTTATTCATTACTATGGGAGCAATCCTTTGCTAAATTGTGTTTTTACCGGAAAGAATTTGAATTTATAATTTCTCCGGTTCATTGTTATTCAAC
Organism: Bombina bombina; assembly: GCF_027579735.1. NCBI lineage: Eukaryota > Metazoa > Chordata > Amphibia > Anura > Bombinatoridae > Bombina > Bombina bombina. The sequence goes on from NW_026511830.1 coordinate 285,346, forward strand.
TGTCATAACTTTTTTCTGTGCTTCTTAAAGGCACAGTACGTTTTTTCATATTACTTGTAAATTGAGTTGAAAAGTATTTCCAAGTCTGCTAGTTTATTGCTAGTGTGTTAAACATGTCTGACTCAGAGGAATATCTCTGTGCTATATGTGCTAAAGCCAAAGTGGAGCCCAATAGAAATTTATGTACTAATTGCATTGATACTACTTTAAATAAAAGTCAATCTGTACAAATTGAACATCATTCACCAAACGACGAGGGGAAAGTTATGCCGACTAACTTGCCTCACGTGTCAGTACCTGCATCTCCCGCTCGGGTGGTGCGTGATATTGTAACGCCGAGTACTTCAGGGCGGCCATTACAAATCACATTACAGGACATGGCTAATGTTATGACTGAAGTTTTGTCTAAATTACCAGAACTTAGAGGTAAGCGTGATCACTCTGGGATGAGAACAGAGTGCGCTGATAATATTAGGGCCATGTCAGATACTGCGTCACAGTATGCAGAACATGAGGACGGAGAGCTTCAATCTGCAGGTGACGGTTCTGATCCCAATAGAGTGGATTCAGACATTTCTAACTTTAAGTTTAAGCTGGAAAACCTCTGTGTACTGCTAGGGGAGGTATTAGCGGCTCTGAATGATTGTAACACCGTTGCAATCCCAGAGAAATTATGTAGGCTGGATAGATACTATGCGGTACCGGCGAGTACTGACGTATTTCCTATACCTAAGAGGCTTACAGACATAATTACTAAGGAGTGGGATAGGCCCGGTGTACCCTTTCCCCCCCCCTCCTGTATTTAGAAAAATGTTCCCAATAGACGCTACCACACGGGACTTATGGCAGACGGTCCCTAAGGTGGAGGGAGCGGTTTCTACTCTGGCTAAGCGTACCACTATCCCAGTGGAGGATAGCTGTGCCTTTTCAGATCCAATGGATAAAAAATTAGAGGGTTACCTTAAGAAAATGTTTGTGCAACAAGGTTTTATATTGCAACCCCTTGCATGTATTGCGTCTGTCACGGCCGCGGCCGCTTTTTGGTCCGAGTCTCTGGAAGAGACTCTTGACTCAATGACTATAGATGAGATTTCAAACAAGCTTAAAACTCTTAAGCTAGCTAATTCATTTGTTTCAGATGCCGTAGTACATTTAACTAAACTTACGGCTAAGAATTCCGGATTCGCCATTCAGGCACGCAGAGCCCTGTGGCTATAATCCTGGTCAGCTGACGTTACTTCTAAATCTAAATTACTTAACATACCTTTCAAAGGGCAGACCTTATTTGGGCCCGGTTTGAAAGAAATTATCGCTGACATTACTGGAGGTAAGGGCCATGCTCTACCTCAAGACAGAGCCAAACCTAGGGCTAGACAGTCTAATTTTCGTTCCTTTCGTAATTTCAAGGCAGGAGCAGCATCAACTTCCTCCGCACCAAAACAGGAAGGAGCTGCTGCTCGCTACAGACAAGGCTGGAGACCCAACCAGTCCTGGAACAAGGGCAAGCAGGCCAGAAAACCTGCTGCTGCCCCTAAGACAGCATGAAGTGAGGGCCCCCGATCCGGGAACGGATCTAGTGGGGGGCAGACTTTCTCTCTTCGCCCAGGCTTGGGCAAGAGATGTCCAGGATCCCTGGGCGTTAGAGATCATATCTCAGGGATATCTTCTGGACTTCAAATCCTCTCCACCAAAAGGGAGATTTCATCTGTCAAGGTTGTCAACAAACCAAATAAAGAAAGAGGCGTTTCTACGCTGTGTACAAGATCTTTTTCTAATGGGAGTGATCCATCCGGTTCCGCGGTCGGAACACGGACATGGGGTTTTATTCAAATCTGTTTGTGGTTCCCAAGAAAGAGGGAACCTTCAGACCAATCTTGGATTTAAAGATCCTAAACAAATTCCTAAGAGTTCCATCGTTCAAAATGGAAACTATTCGGACAATCCTACCTATGATCCAAAAGGGTCAGTACATGACCACAGTGGATTTAAAGGATGCTTACCTTCACATACCGATTCACAAAGATCATTACCGGTATCTAAGGTTTGCCTTCCTAGACAGGCATTACCAGTTTGTAGCTCTTCCATTCGGATTGGCTACGGCTCCAAGAATCTTCACAAAGGTTCTGGGTGCTCTTCTGGCGGTACTAAGACCGCGAGGAATTTCGGTAGCTCCGTACCTAGACGACATTCTGATACAAGCTTCAAGCTTTCAAACTGCCAAGTCTCATACAGAGTTAGTACTGGCATTTCTAAGGTCGCATGGATGGAAGGTGAACGAAAAGAAGAGTTCTCTCTTTCCACTCACAAGAGTTCCCTTCTTGGGGACTCTTATAGATTCTGTAGAAATGAAGATTTACCTGACAGAAGACAGGTTAACAAAGCTTCAAAATGCATGCCGTGTCCTTCATTCCATTCAACACCCGTCAGTAGCTCAATGCATGGAGGTGATCGGCTTAATGGTAGCGGCAATGGACATAGTACCCTTTGCACGCCTTCATCTCAGACCGCTGCAATTGTGCATGCTAAGTCAGTGGAATGGGGATTACTCAGATTTGTCCCTTACTCTGAATCTGGATCAAGAGACCAGAAATTCTCTTCTATGGTGGCTTTCTCGGCCACATCTGTCCAGGGGAATGCCATTCAGCAGGCCGGATTGGACAATTGTAACAACAGACGCCAGCCTACTAGGTTGGGGCGCTGTCTGGAATTCTCTGAAGGCTCAGGGATCATGGACTCAGGAGGAGAGTCTCCTGCCTATAAACATTCTGGAATTGAGAGCAGTTCTCAATGCTCTTCTGGCTTGGCCCCAGTTAACAACTCGGGGGTTCATCAGGTTTCAGTCGGACAACATCACGACTGTAGCTTACATCAACCATCAAGGAGGGACAAGAAGCTCCCTAGCGATGATGGAAGTATCAAAGATAATTCGCTGGGCAGAGTTTCACTCTTGCCACCTGTCTGCAATCCACATCCCGGGAGTGGAGAACTGGGAGGCGGATTTCCTAAGTCGTCAGACTTTTCATCCGGGGGAGTGGGAACTTCATCCGGAGGTCTTTGCCCAAATACTTCGACGTTGGGGCAAACCAGAGATAGATCTCATGGCGTCTCGACAGAACGCCAAGCTTCCTTGTTACGGGTCCAGATCCAGGGATCCGGGAGCAGTCCTGATAGATGCTTTGACAGCACCTTGGACCTTCAGGATGGCTTATGTGTTTCCACCCTTCCCGATGCTTCCTCGATTGATTGCCAGAATCAAACAGGAGAGAGCATCGGTGATTCTTATAGCGCCTGCGTGGCCACGCAGGACCTGGTATGCAGATCTAGTGGACATGTCATCCTGTCCACCTTGGTCTCTGCCTCTGAGACAGGACCTTCTAATTCAGGGTCCTTTCAAACATCAAAATCTAATTTCTCTGAAGCTGACTGCTTGAAAATTGAACGCTTGATTTTATCAAAGCGTGGTTTTTCGGAGTCAGTTATTGATACCTTAATACAGGCTAGGAAGCCTGTTACCAGAAAGATTTACCATAAAATATGGCGTAAATACTTACATTGGTGCGAATCCAAGAGTTACTCATGGAGTAAAATTAGGATTCCTAGGATATTATCCTTTCTACAAGAAGGTTTAGAAAAGGGTTTATCTGCTAGTTCCTTAAAGGGACAGATCTCAGCTCTGTCCATTCTTTTACACAAGCGTCTGTCAGAAGTTCCAGACGTTCAGGCTTTTTGCCAGGCTTTGGCCAGGATTAAGCCTGTGTTTAAAACTGTTGCTCCACCATGGAGCTTAAATTTAGTTCTTAACGTTTTACAGGGTGTTCCGTTTGAACCCCTTCATTCCATTGATATCAAGCTGTTATCTTGGAAAGTTCTGTTTTTAATGGCTATTTCCTCGGCTCGGAGAGTCTCTGAGTTATCTGCTTTACATTGTGATTCTCCTTATCTGATTTTTCATTCAGACAAGGTAGTTCTGCGTACTAAACCTGGGTTCTTACCTAAGGTGGTCACTAACAGGAATATTAATCAAGAGATTGTTGTTCCATCCTTGTGTCCTAATCCTTCTTCAAAGAAGGAACGTCTTCTACACAATCTGGATGTAGTCCGTGCTCTGAAATTTTATTTACAGGCAACTAAAGATTTTCGACAAACGTCTTCCCTGTTTGTCGTTTATTCTGGTCAGAGGAGAGGTCAAAAAGCTTTTGCTACCTCTCTCTCCTTTTGGCTTCGTAGCATAATACGTTTAGCTTATGAGACTGCTGGACAGCAGCCTCCTGAAAGAATTACAGCTCATTCTACTAGAGCTGTGGCTTCCACTTGGGCCTTTAAGAATGAGGCCTCTGTTGAACAGATTTGCAAGGCTGCAACTTGGTCTTCTCTTCATACTTTTTCCAAATTTTACAAATTTGACACTTTTGCTTCTTCGGAGGCTGTTTTTGGGAGAAAGGTTCTTCAGGCAGTGGTTCCTTCCGTATAAGATCCTGCCTGTCCCTCCCGTCATCCGTGTACTTTAGCTTTGGTATTGGTATCCCAGAAGTAATGATGACCCGTGGACTGACCACACTTAACAGGAGAAAACATAATTTATGCTTACCTGATAAATTCCTTTCTCCTGTAGTGTGGTCAGTCCACGGCCCGCCCTGTTTTTTATGGCAGGTCTAAATTTTTTAAATTATACTCCAGTCACCACTGCACCCTTTAGCTTCTCCTTTCTCGTTGGTTCTCGGTCGAATGACTGGGTGTGACGTAGAGGGGAGGAGCTATGTAGCAGCTCTGCTGGGTGATCCTCTTGCACTTCCTGTTGGGGAGGAGTTAATATCCCAGAAGTAATGATGACCCGTGGACTGACCACACTACAGGAGAAAGGAATTTATCAGGTAAGCATAAATTATGTTTTTTAAAGTAGTGCAAGATTGTGCTGCTTTGTTCTAGGGTGTAGCCGTAGTCCATATCAGTCTCTTCAGTAGAGCTTTTGGTGGCTTTAAAGCAATGAGAACTTGTGGGACATAATTCTCACTGCGCCTCCCATACATTTATGCTGCTTTAATCCTGATAGCCTAAGTAAAGATGACTCGGGCTTTATCTTTCTCCACAGGGCTATTGGGGACCTCCTAAACATGCTGAGCTGCCCTGCTGTCGGGCAGAATACAAAGGTAAGTGCTGACTTTTTTATTCTGGGTCTAAAATCTCAGATGAGGGAAGCACTTTATTCATGGGCTATAACTCCTGTACATTAAAGGGAGTGATTTCAAAGTGACAGCATTGTATAGCAGGCACTGGGGCTGTGGAGATGGTGGCTTATTTCTGTTTTATTTTTTTATTGTGAACAAATGTTATTTTTCCTGAGTAGCGGAGACTCTTTGGTCACATATTTTTGGCTAGCCACTATATACAAAGTAGTAGCCAAATTTGCCCCCAGATAGGTTCTTGGGCTCCCGGTGGCGTAATGGTTGTTATATTAACTCCACTATCCTACTAAGTTAAGCATCTTAGTTAGGATAATGGCGACGGGTGCTTGCTATGTAACGCCCGCGATGGGCGGAGATTCGGGTGGCGCCATTTTGGGCTGCGCACCTAGTGAGTTAAAGGGTCACTAAACCCAATATTTTTCTTTCATGATTTAGGTAGAGAATACAATTTTAAATAACACTCCCATTTGCTTCTATTATCTAATTTGTTTCATTATTTAGATATCCTTTGTTGCAGAAATAGCAATGCACATGGGTGAGCCAATCACACAAAGCATCTATGTGCAGCCACCAATCAGCAGCTGCTGAGCATATCTAGATATGCTTTTCAGCAAATGATATCAAGAGAATGAAGCAATTTAGATAATAGAAGTAAATTAGAAAGTTGTTTAAAATTGCATGCACTTTCTAAATCATGAAAGAAAAAATGTGGGTTTCAGGTCCCTTTAAGGCTGTATTGAGAAGAGATCCTGATGTTGTGACGCCCATAATGGGCGGACCTATGGAAATGGGAGCGTAGTGGCGCCAATTTGGACTGCGCACTCTGTTCTCTAACTCCGTTGTCGGAAACTGAAGGACTCTTTACACTGTACATAGTGGTCACAGAGATTGCAGCTATGGTCCGGATCATAATGCACTCAGAGCATATGATAGGGTCCCTGCTGATCGCAGTCCATTTGGAAACTAGTTGCAATTACCTTCAATCAGTCTCCCCTTTGCAGCAACTGGAATTAAAGAACAATAATTCTAAGACATTCTGCATCTTCCGTTATTTTTTATGTTTATAGCAAAACATATTAGAAGGGCAGATGGACACCTCAGCAAGGTTTAGCTGAGGTGTGGTTAACTTCTACATTACTTAAAGGGCCAGTCAACACAGTAGATTTGCATGATCAACAAATGCAAGATAACAAGACAATGCAATAGCACTTAGTCTGAACTTCAAATGAGTAGTAGATTTTTTTTTCTTTCTGACAATTTTAAAAGTGATGTCTCTTTCCACTCCCCCTGTACCATGTGACAGCCATCAGCCATTCACAAATGCATACACGTACCATGTGACAGCCATCAGCCATTCACAAATGCATACAAGCTTATTCTTGCACATGCTCAGTAGGAGTTGGTGACTCAAAAAGTTTAAATATAAAAAGAATGTGCACATTTTGTTAATGGAAGTAAATTGGAAATTTGTTTAAAATGGCATGCTCTATCGGAATAATGAAAGTTTAATTTTGTCCCTTTTAAGTACTATTTTAGCTGGTTCTGCACCCTAAAAATAAAAAGTTACAGTTTAGAATTTAAAGAGACAGTAACGTTTTTATCTTAATTTTTATTAAAAGAATTCAGCTGTTTATTTCATCCTTTGTGACTTAGGATGGAACAAGAGCACACAAAAAATAAGTTGCTTTTTAAAAATTAAAGAGACTAACGTTTGTGTCAATTTTTGTTAAAAAAAAAAATCTCCATTTCTCTTGTAAGGTGTATCCAGTCCACGGATCATCCATTACTTGTGGGATATTTTCATTCCCAACAGGAAGTTGCAAGAGGACACCCACAGCAGAGCTGTCTATATAGCTCCTCCCCTAACTGCCATATCCTGTCATTCTCTTGCAACTCTCAACAAACATGGAGGTAGTAAGAGAGAAGTGGTGAAATGTAGCTGTTATTTTACTTCAATCAAAAGTTTATTATTTTTAAATGGTACCGGAGTTGTACTATTTTGTTCCAGGCAGAAAAATAGAAGAATCTGCCTGTGATTTCTATGATCTTAGCAGGTTGTAACTAAGATCCATTGCTGTTCTCACACATGACTGAAGAGAGAGATAACTTCAGCGGGGGAATGGCGTGCAGGTTATCCTGCTATGAGGTATGTGCAGTTAAGATTTTTCTAGAAGATGTGAATGCTAGAAAATGCTGCTGATGCCAAATTTTATGTAAGGTAAGCCTGAATACAGTGATTTAATAGCGACTGGTATCATGCTTACTTTCTGAGGTAATACTCTTTTTTTTTTTTATTTACAATATAAAACGTTTGCTGGCATGTTTAAACGTTTTTATTTATACTTTGGTGATAAAACTTTATTGGAGCCTAGTTTTTTCCACATGGCTGGCTTAAATTTGCCTAGAAGCAGTTTCCTGAGGCTTTCCACTGTGTTACTATGAGTGGGAGAGGCCTAATTTAGCACTTTTTTGCGCAGTAACTTTTACAGACTGAGACATCCAGCTTCCTCCAAGGGTCCCCTGAATGCTATAGGACATCTCTAAAGGGCTCTTAGGCTTTCCAAAATCGTTTGTTGGGGAAGGTAGGCCCACAGCAAGGCTGTGGCAGTTTGGTGTGACTGTTAAAAAACGTCTATCGTTTTTTTGATCCGGTTTTTGAACTAAGAGGTTAATCATCCATTTGCAAGTGGGTGCAATGCTCTGTTAGCCTATTATACACACTGTAAAAATTTCGTTTGATTTACTGCCTTTTTTCACTGTTTTTCAAATTCTGACAAAATTTGTTTCTCTTAAAGGCACAGTACCGTTTATTATATTTGCTTGTTAACTTGATTTAAAGTGTTTTCCAAGCTTGCTAGTCTCATTGCTAGTCTGTATAAACATGTCTGACATAGAGGAAACTCCTTGTTCATTATGTTTAAAAGCCATTGTGGAGCCCCCTCTTAGAACGTGTACCAAATGTACTGATTTCACTTTAAGCAATAAAGATCATATTCTGTCTTTAAAAAATTTATCACCAGAGGAATCTGACGAGGGGGAAGTTATGCCGACTAACTCTCCCCACGTGTCAGATCCTTTGACTTCCGCTCAAGGGACTCACGCTCAAATGGCGCCAAGTACATCTAGGGCGCCCATAGCGTTTACTTTACAAGACATGGTGGCAGTCAGGGATAATACACTGTCAGCGGTATTAGCCAGACTACCTGAATTTAGAGGAAAGCGAGATATCTCTGGAGTTAGACTAAATACAGAGCATACTGACGCTTTAAGAGCTATGTCTGATAATGCCTCACAATATGCAGAAGCTGAAGAAGGAGAGCTTCTTTCTGTGGGTGATGTTTCTGACTCAGGGTAGATGATGCAACCTGATTCTGATATTTCTACATTTAAATTTAAGCTTGAACACCTACGCGTGTTACTCAGGGAGGTTTTAGCTGCTCTGAATGACTGTGATACAATTGCAGTGCCAGAGAAATTGTGTAGACTGGATAAATACTATGCAGTGCCGGTGTGTACTGAGGTTTTTCCAATACCTAAAAGGTTTACAGAAATTATTACTAAGGAATGGGATAGACCAGGTGTGCCGTTCTCTCCCCCTCCTATTTTTAGAAAAATGTTTCCAATAGACGCCACCACACGGGACTTATGGCAGACAGTTCCTAAGGTGGAGGGAGCAGTTTCTACTCTAGCAAAGCGTACTACTATCCCTGTCGAGGACAGTTGTGCTTTCTTAGATCCAATGGATAAAAAGTTAGAGGGTTACCTTAAGAAAATGTTTATTCAACAAGGTTTTATCCTACAGCCCCTTGCATGCATTGCTCCTGTCACTGCTTCTGCGGCTTTCTGGTTTGAGTCTCTGGAAGAGGCTTTACAGGTAGCGACTCCATTGGATGACATACTTGACAAGCTTAGAGCACTTAAGCTAGCCAATTCTTTTGTTTCTGATGCCATTGTTCATTTGACTAAACTAACGGCTAAGAATTCTGGGTTTGCTATCCAGGCGCGCAGAGCGCTATGGCTTAAATCATGGTCAGCTGACGTTACTTCAAAGTCTAAGCTGCTTAGCATTCCCTTCAAGGGGCAGACCCTATTCGGGCCTGGTTTGAAGGAGATTATTGCTGATATCACTGGAGGAAAAGGTCATGCCCTTCCTCAGGATAGGTCCAAATTAAGGGCCAAACAGTCTAATTTTCGTGCCTTTCGAAACTTCAAGGCAAGTGCGGCATCAACTTCCTCTAATGCAAAACAAGAGGGAACTTTTGCTCAGTCCAAGACGGTCTGGAGACCTAACCAGACCTGGAACAAGTGTAAGCAGGCCAAAAAGCCTGCTGCTGCCTCTAAGACAGCATGAAGGAACGGCCCCCTATCCGGTAACGGATCTAGTAGGGGGCAGACTTTCGCTCTTCGCCCAGGCGTGGGCAAGAGATGTCCAGGATCCCTGGGCGTTGGAAATTATATCCCAGGGATATCTTCTGGACTTCAAGGCTTCCCCCCCCAAAGGGAGATTTCACCTTTCACAATTATCTGCAAACCAGATAAAGAGAGAGGCATTCTTACACTGTGTACAAGACCTCCTAGTTATGGGAGTGATCCATCCAGTTCCAAAGGAGGAACAGGGACAGGGATTTTACTCAAATCTGTTTGTAGTTCCCAAAAAAGAGGGAACCTTCAGACCAATTTTGGATCTAAAGATCTTAAACAAATTCCTAAGATTTCCATCATTCAAGATGGAGACTATTCGTACCATCCTACCTATGATCCAGGAGGGTCAATACATGACTACAGTGGATCTAAAGGATGCTTATCTTCACATTCCGATACACAAAGATCATTATCGGTTTCTCAGGTTTGCCTTTCTAGACAGGCATTACCAGTTTGTAGCTCTTCCCTTTGGGTTAGCTACAGCCCCAATAATTTTTACGAAGGTTCTGGGGTCGCTTCTGGCGGTCCTAAGGCCGGGGGGCATAGCAGTGGCCCCTTATTTAGACGACATCCTAATTCAGGCGTCAAACTTCCAAATTGCCAAGTCTCATACGGACATAGTGTTGGCATTTCTGAGGTTGCATGGGTGGAAAGTGAACGAGGAAAAGAGTTCTCTATCCCCCCTTACAAGAGTTTCCTTCTTAGGGACTCTGATAGATTCTGTAGAAATGAAAATTTACCTGACGGGAGTCCAGGTTATCAAAACTTCTAAATTCCTGCCGTGTTCTTTATTCCATTCCTCGCCCTTCGGTGGCTCAGTGCATGGAAGTAATCGGCTTAATGGTAGCGGCAATGGACATAGTGCCGTTTGCACGCCTACATCTCAGAACGCTGCAACTCTGCATGCTCAGTCAGTGGAATGGGGATTACACAGATTTGTCCCCTCTACTAAATCTGGATCAAGAGACCAGGGATTCTCTTCTCTTGTGGCTATCTCGGGTCCATCTGTCCAAAGGTATGACCTTTCGCAGGCCAGATTGGACAATTGTAACGACAGATGCCAGCCTTCTAGGTTGGGGTGCAGTCTGGAACTCCCTGAAGGCTCAGGGATCGTGGACTCAGGAGGAGTCACTCCTTCCAATAAACATTCTGGAACTAAGAGCGATATTCAATGCTCTTCAGGCTTGGCCTCATCTAGCGACAATGAGGTTCATCAGATTTGTCGGACAACATCACAACTGTGGCTTACATCAACCATCAAGGGGGAACAAGGAGTTCCCTAGCAATGTTAGAAGTCTCAAAGATAATTCGCTGGGCAGAGATTCACTCTTGCCATCTATCAGCTATCCATATCCCAGGTGTAGAGAACTGGGAGGCGGATTTTCTAAGTCGACAGACTTTTCATCCAGGGGAGTGGGAACTCCATCCGGAGGTGTTTGCACAATTGGTTCATCGTTGGGGCAAATCAGAACTGGATCTCATGGCGTCTCGCCAGAACTTCAAGCTTCCTTGTTACGGATCCAGGTCCAGGGACCCCAAGGCAACGCTGATAGATGCTCTAGCAGCGCTTTGCTCTTTCAACCTGGCTTATGTGTTTCCACCGTTTCCTCTGCTCCCTCGTCTGATTGCCAAAATCAAGCAGGAGAGCGCATCAGTGATCTTGATAGCGCCTGCGTGGCCACGCAGGACTTGGTATGCAGATCTGGTGGACATGTCATCCTTTCCACCATGGACTCTGCCGCTGAGACAGGACCTTCTACTTCACGGTCCTTTCAACCATCCAAATCTAATTTCTCTGCGGCTGGAGATTGAACGCTTGATTTTATCAAATCGTGGTTTCTCCGAGTCAGTCATTGATACCTTAATTCAGGCACGAAAGCCTGTCACCAGGAAAATAAATCTATCATAAGATATGGTGTAAATATCTTTATTGGTGTGAATCCAAGGGCTACTCATGGAGTAAGGTCAGGATTCCCAGGATATTATCTTTTCTCCAAGAAGGATTGGAGAACGGATTGTCAGCTAGTTCCTTAAAGGGACAGATTTCTGCGCTATCTATTCTTTTGCACAAGCGTCTGGCGGATGTCCCAGACGTTCAGGCATTTTGTCAGGCTTTAGTTAGAATCAAGCCTGTGTTTAAACCTGTTGCTCCACCATGGAGTTTAAATTTGGTTCTTAAAGTTCTTCAGGGGGTTCCGTTTGAACCTCTTCATTCCATAGATATCAAACTTTTATCTTGGAAAGTTCTTTTTTGGTAGCTATTTCCTCGGCTCGTAGAGTTTCCGAGTTATCTGCCTTACAATGTGATTCTCCTTATCTGATCTTCCATGCAGATAAGGTAGTTCTGCGTACCAAACCTGGGTTTTTACCTAAAGTGGTATCTTATAAGAATATCAATCAAGAGATTGTTGTTCCGTCTTTGTGTCCTAATCCTTCTTCAAAGAAGCAACGTCTATTACACAATTTGGACGTGGTTTGTGCTTTAAAGTTTTACTTACAAGCTACTAAAGATTTTCGTCAAACATCTGCTTTGTTTGTTGTCTACTCTGGACAGAGGAGAGGTCAAAAGGCTTCGGCAACCTCTTTTTTAATTTTAAACTACAGTCACCACTGCACCCTATGGTTTCTCCTTTCTCTGTTTGTTTTCGGTCGAATGACTGGATATGGCAGTTAGGGGAGGAGCTATATAGACAGCTCTGCTGTGTGTGTCCTCTTGCAACTTCCTGTTGGGAATGAGAATATCCCACAAGTAATGGATGATCCGTGGACTGGATACACCACAAGAGAAATAAATTTATCAGGTAAGCATAAATTATGTTTTTTCTGAACCTACTCCTAAGGCGATTGCTGTTTAGGAGTCTGTTGACAATGGTCAATCTATGCCACAAATTTCTCCTATAGTGTCCTGCTAACCTCTATGGCCCACATGCAGTGCCCTGAGCTTCCTTTTCAACTCCACCCGGAGTTGCATTGCGTTTCATGCATTATATGTTTTTTTCCCACGGGGTAGAAAACATAACTAGAGGAATTATTTTCGATCATTTAGAATAAAGAAAATTGATTCAGTAGTTACTATTCCGAATGGTTCTTCCCTGTTACCTGAAAGAGGAAGATACTTCGGGATTATCTGAGAGAGAATTCTCAGACTCAGATGGAATAATATTTTTTTTTTGTTCCTCAGGTTGTTTTTCTTTTTAGTTTTTTTTTTTCGCTTGAACACCTCCATTTGTTTTAGCTACCCGGGGCGACTCCAACAATACAGGTGTATTCTATCCTAGTGCATCCAGTATGTTATAAGGAATGGAAAAGACAGCATTCGCTATATTCCCTATATTTCCCATAGCCGGCTCGGCTAAGGAGGCTGGGCAAACATTCCCTAGGGTGGAAGGAGTAGTTTCCAGTTTAGCTAAGAGAACTACTATACCCTTAGAGGATAGTTGGATTTTTCAAAGGTCATATGGATGAAAATTAGAAAAGGGATGTACACCAGGGCTTACAATGGCACCCAGTTGTGTACTTTTCTGCCGTCACTAGTGCGACGGCATATTGGTTTGATGCGTTGTCTGATGCTATTAAGTCAGAAACTCCCCTGGATAAAATCCAGGATAGGATAAAGGCTTTCAAATTGGCTAATTCCTTTATTTCAAATTCTTCCCTTCAATTTATCAAATTGCTAGCATTTGTTTCAGGCTTCTCTGTTCCAGCTCACAGAGCTTTATTGTTAGAATCTTGTTCTACGAATTTATGCTCTAAGCCTTTAACGATTCATTACAAGGGGAAGACCTTGTTGGAACCTGGCTTGACGGAAATAATCTCCTTTTGAAATTTTAAAGAATTTCAAAAAAAAAAAAAAGGATCCAAATAGCCTGGTGATTCAAAGACAGCATGACGGACATGCCCCCGATCCGGGAATGGATCTTGTAGGGGGCAGACTTTCAGTCTTCGCTAAGGCTTGGGTTTGAGATGTTCAGAATCCCTGGGCAATAGGAAATAGTGTCCCAGGGATTCAAATTAGAGTTCAGCAGTTTTCCTCCCAGAGGCAGGTTTCTGCTTTCAAGTTTATCTGCAGATCAGACAAAAGGAGAGGCGTTCTTACACTGCGTAAGAAACATCTCAGACCTGGGAATGACTGTTCCAGTTCCAATACAGGTTACTGGGTCGGGGTGGGTGGGTTATACCAATCGGTTTGTGGTTTCCAAAAAAAGAGGGAACCTTCAGACCACTTTTTAGATTTCAAGAGTCTAAATAGATTTTCTTAGTGTACCGTCCTTCAAGATGGCAACTATTCATTCCATTCTTCCCTTGATTGATCCAAGAGGGTCAATTTATGACAACAGTGGATTTAAAGGACGTGTACCTTCAGGTGCCATTCACAAGTTGGACAAATGCTTCCAGTTTGTGGCTCTTCTTTTCGGTCTTGCCTCAGCTCTGAGTTTTCACAAAGGCTCTGGGAGCGCTGTTAGCTGTGCTTCGGTTGCGGGACATTGCAGTGGCGTCCTATCTGGATGACATTCTAGTCCAGGCGCCATCCTTACAGCTAGCAAGATTTCACACAGATTTGGTGTTATCCTTCCCGTGGTCTTACGGTGGAAGGTAAATTTGGAAAAGAGTTCCTTAGTGCCATGCACAAGGGAAACTTTCTTGGGAATCATTATAGATTCCATATCACTGAAGATTTTTCTGACAGAATGTCAGGAAATCAGTTTATCGATACTTCAGTGGCTAAGTGCATGGAGGTAATCGGGATGATGGTGGACATCCCGTTTGCTCGGTTCCATCTCAGACCTCTGCAGTTAAGCATGCTCAGGCAATGGATCGGAGATTATACAGATTTGTCTCCTCAAATACTACTGGAGCAGGAGACAAGGGAATTCTATTCAATGGTGGTTGTCTCTGCATCATCTCTCCCAGGGAACCTGTTTTCGCAGACCATCTTGGGTGTTTGTGACAAACAGGCGCCAGCCTTCTAGGGTGGGGAGCAGTCTGGGGCTCCCTAAGGGCTCAGGGGGTTTAGACTCAGCCAGTGTCTTTTCTTCCTATAAACATTCTGGAGCTGAGAACGTTCTACCATGTTCTTCTGGCCTCAGCCTTGGTCCAGGTTCCAGTCGATCAAAATGACGTCAGTGGCTTCCATCAATCATCAGGGAGGAACGAGGAGTTCCTTAGCGATGACAGAGGTATCCAAAATAATTCAGTGGGCGGAGGCCTATTCTTGCTGCCTGTTGGCGAGCTACATCCCAAGGGTGGAACATTTGGGAGGCGAATTTCCTGCGCAGGCAGTCCTTTCATCCAGGGGAGTGGAAACTCCATCCGCAAGTGTTCTCCAGTTTTTTCCTCCGTTTGCCTTTCTTCCTCGGGCCATTGCTCAAATCAAGCAGGAGAGGGCTTTGGTATGCAGATCTGGTGGACATATCATCTCTCTGCCACCTTGGAGACTTCTTGGAGATTGAACACTTATTATCCAAGCGGGGGTTTTCTGACTCGGTCATTGTGACCATGATTCAGGCTCAAAAGCCTGTTATTAGTCAAAATTTATAAGATATGGCATAAATATCTCTAATGGTGTGAATCCATGGACTACTCATGGAGTAGATAAGATTCCTAGATTTTTGTCTTTTCTCCAAGAGGATTTGGAGGAAGATTTATCGTCAAGTTCCCTAACGCGTAAAAACTCTGTCTTTCTCTATTTTGTTACACAAACGTCTGGTAAATGTCCCAGATGTACAATCATTTTGTCAGGCCTTGGTCAGGATCAGGCCTGTGTTCATACCTGTTACTCCTCCATGGAGTCTGAATTTAGTTTTCAGAGTTCTTCAATGGGCTCTGTTTGAGCCTATTCTTTCCTTTAGATATTGAGTTGTTATCTTTGAAAGTTTTATTTCTTGTTGCTATTTCTTCTGCTCGGAGAGTGTCAGAGCTCTCGGCATTTCAGTATGAGTCTCCTTATCTTACTTCCATTAAGATCAGGTAGTTTTACGTTCTAACTTAGGATTTCTTCCTAAGGTTGTTTCTGATCGGAACATTAATCAGGAGATTGTTGGTCTTTTCTTGTGTCCTAATCCTTTTTCTCAGAAGGAAAGACTTCTGTTCAATTTGGACGTGGTCCGTGCTTTAAAGTTTTTACCTGCAGGCGACTAAGGACTGTCGTCAGTCTTCTTTGTTTGTGGTTTTCTCAGGAAAACGCAAGGGACAGTAAGCTATGGCTACTTCTCTTTCTTTCTGGCTGTAGAGTATCTTACGTTTTGCATATGAGACTGCTAGAAAGCAGCCTCCAAAAGGAGTTACGGCTCATTCCATGAGGGCTGTTGCTCCCTCATGGGCTTACAAAAAATGTTGCTTCTGTGGAACAGATTTGCAAGGCTGCAACTTGGTCCTCTCCACACTTTTTTAAGGTTTTACAAGTTTGACTCTTGCCTTGGCTGAGGCCACTTTTGGGAGAAAAGGTTCTTCAAACAGTGGTGCCTTCAGTTTCGGTTCCCTGTCTTGTCCCTCCCATATCATCTGTGTACTCTAGCTTGGGTATTGAATCCCATTAGTAACTAAGATGATCCGTGGACTCATCGTGTCTTAAAAAAGAAAATGTATGCTTACTTGATAAATGTATTTCTTTTTTGACACAATCGGGCCCATTTATCAAAGGGCTTGCGGACCTGATCCGACACTGCGGATCAGGTCCGCAAGACCTCGCTAAATGCGGAGAGCAATATGCTCTCTGCATTTAACATTGCACCAGCAGCTCACAAGAGCTGCTGGTGCAACGCCGCCCCCTGCTGACTCGCGGCCAATCGGCCGCCAGCAGGGAGCTGTCAATCAATTCGATCGGGTTGATTTCCGGCGATTCCTGTCCGCCTGCTCAGAGCAGGCGGACAGGGTTATGAAGCAGCGGTCTTTAGACCGCTGCTTCATAAGTTGTGTTTCTGGCGAGTCTGAAGACTTGCCAGAAACACGGCCCTTCAAGCTCCGTACGGAGCTTGATAAATGGGCCTGCATGAGTCCACGGCCCGCCCTGTTCTTTTAGGCAGGTTATGGGTTATTGTAAACTTCAGACACCTCTGCACCTTGGCTTTTAATTTCTCTTCCTAACTTTGGTCGAATGACTGGAGTAGGAGTGAAGGGAGGAGCTATTTAACAGCTCTGTGCCTCCTCCTGCTGACCAGGAGGTGAATATTCCATTAGTAATTAAGATGATCCGTGGACTCATCGTGTCAAAAAGAAATACATTTATCAGGTAAGAATACATTTTCTTTTTTTGTCACCGTCCTCTGTACTTTTTCCAGTTCTATAATGTCCTTGACGACTGGTGTCCAAAATTGCACTGTATATTCAAGGTGGGGGTCTTATTGGTTTATAAAGAGGAAATATTTTATTTTTGTAAACTTATACCCCTTTTTATACATGGCCGTCCAATACCAAACTATGCAGTTCCCAAGTCATTGTTGAAATATGTCCCTAATTGAACCCATTTAGAGTATGTTGTAGCTTTATTTTTTATTTATTTTTTAAACCAACTTTATTAGAAATATGTAAGATTTACAATGTGTTGAGACACAGCTCCATTTTACAATAAAAAATAGCTGGTATACTCTCCTCTGTATAAAAGTAACATCCTTTTCTGACTGTATTACCTTCCTTAATTCTATACTTCTACCTGGGGTGGATTTGATTTAAATCACTATTCAGACTTTTGTTTTTCTTCATAAAGGTTTATTTTTTTAAATAACTTCTCATATGTTTCCAGTTATATTATAAAATGACTGATTTGGTTATATTAGAAATACATACATCATTTCTGGAATTATTGGGCGGTGGACTATCTTCAGTTTAATAGGTTAATCATTCATATTTGATCACATTTTCAGCTGTACTGTTTTGAAAGGAGAAAAGTAATCGTTAATAATATTAATTTTTTTTTACTAAAGCAATAACATAATTTTCACTTTCATTTTTTTTTAATTTTTTATTAAGGTTAAAGGTAAGGCTTACAAACCAAATGTGTCAGTAAATCTTATACAAAGATAATTGTCAAGACCTACCATTAACAGACATTAAATAACATAGATAAAACTTACGTAATTGACAAGATGTAGAGTAACATTACACATAACTAGCCTATTGTACTTTAAACCCTCCATAAGACGCTTGAGGCCACTCTTGGACCTTTTAGAACTATCAAAAACACCAAGCTACAGAGAGTTTTCTAGAACAGTGCAAGACTACTCTTGAGTCTCAGATGGGAACCTCTTTTTTTTTTGTTATTTTATATACTATAGATATCAAGGCGTTCCTGATCAATATCAGAGGAGAAAACTGTGCTACTTTCTTTTATAGAATAATTCACATCTGCTTATAATAGGTAGCCTTCAATATAACTTAATATGGGTCAGTAGCTGGTCTATGTCGCTAACAGAGAGTTGCTAGGCTAAGAGAGCTGCAGGGCGGCTTAGGAATGTAAAAGTGGATATATAAGGCCCATGAGGATCTTTTTTGAAAAATGTAGAGGATTAGTATATAGCCTTAAAGAGTGACATATCTATAGTACTTTATAGTATAATATGCATAGGATATATTACACATTAGTTCCAGGGTGATCTTGCTCATAAACACTTGTTTAAAAAACTAAGATTGAAACGGTGACATTCGCCTAGAACAACATACAATGATACTAGGATGTAAATTTTTATACAACGAAATCTAACTAGGATCAGTAGCTTGGTAACCTAAAGGGAGCAAGATAAATTGTTATAACCAAATAAAGCATCATGAATCATTATTATTCCAAAAGGGTCTAATACTATTATGTCACTGATGGTACAGAGTGTCTGCTATGTGAAGTCAGTGCAACCTGGGCTAAGGTGTGTGTGGGGGGGAAATATATAAATCTGCAACTGAATGTACTTGCATATATAGAGCTGAGTGTTATGTATATGACTGACAGCATATTACAAAGGTGCGGTACCTCAGTTATCATAGTGGTATCGTAAGCATTAAAGAAACTACGGTGTAGTTTACTTTACAAATATGGAACTCCATGTTAACTCAATGATTGACAACTAGTCACTGCTATACAATGTCCCAGGGGACTCATCAAATTCTAATAGGTCCTTCTAGCTCCTACTTTACATAAATATAGAATGTCTTGCTGTCTCGGCCGCCGACAGTTCGACATTAATTAAACAAATAAGGAGCATAAAATGTGACTATTGTTACTAACAGGGTATAACATTTAGAACTATGTTCTATAGTCTACCTTTGAACTATTCAGCCCACATGTGGTCAAAAAAGTAATTTCAAATCATATATACAAATGGGGTTTAGGTGGCAAAATAAGGGTGACTCTAGGAAGGCATCACAATGCAAAATATATGGACACCCATTAAACGCTGTCATAGGAATAAAATGTAGGAAAAAGGTGGTGCAGTCTACCTCTGACTATGATATTTAAACAGCTGAATAGTAGAATATAACAAATTATGCTAATATATACCATATCATAGAGGTCAAAAAAGGCATATACTCAAGTGTAGAAATTAAAGAGACCTGTGTCACTGAATAGGGACACAATAATAAACATGGATGAAGTTACAATCAATCATTGCACATACTGATACTTTGTTTTAGGGGTTTAATAAAGAGTTATATGAAGGTTATGGAACAGAGCAATATTCGTGTCCAGCAAATCTATATGGATTAAGGTGGAAGCAGATACTGCAATGTCTGTGACTTTATTTGGTGAGGGATTTCCAAAATCAAACAATTAATGTTGTCATACTGGAGTCCCACTTATCCTTTGTTGGAAAGCATACATAGGTAGGTTCAGTAGCAGCAATGCACTACTGGGTGCTAGCTGCTGATTGGTGGCTGCACATATATGCCTCTTGTCACTGGCTCACCCAATGTGTTCAGCTAGCTCCCAGTAGTGTATTGCTGCGCCTTCAACTAAGGATACCGAGAGAAGCAAATGTGATAATAGAAGTTGTTTAAAACTATGTTCTATCTAGATCATAAAATAAACATTTTGGGTTCATGTCCCTTTAAGGTCTGATTCTCAACTTATTTTGTAACCTTTTTAGTTTGAAGGGACATGAAACCCAAATTTTTAATTTCATGATTTAGAAAAAGCATGCAATTCTAAACTACTTTCCAATTTACTTCTATTATCTACTTTGCTTCGTTCTTGTGATATCCTTTGTTGAAAGGCATATCTAAATAGGCTCAGTAGCTGCTGGTAGGTGGTTGCAGATAGATGCCTCGTGTGATAGGCTCACCGATGTGCATTGCTATTTCTTCGACATAGGATATCTGAAGAATGAAGCAAATTAGATCATAGAAGTACATTGGAATCTGAATCATGAAAGAAAAGTATTGGGTTTCATGTCCCTTTAAGAACAGGTATGTTATTTCTGCAGACACAAACTCAGTTTTGAGAACTTAAAAAAACATATCATTTTCTAGATAGGAAAATAATCTTACAGAAACCTCTGGGAGAGCATGACATTCAACGGCTTAATAGAATATTTTTACCAAAAATGCATAATTTAAAACTAATCCTTATTTCAGGATGAATAGCATGACAACTATATTTAGATTTTTTTTTCTAGTTAAATAAAAAAAAAAAATCTGATTTAAATGTTTTGTTTTTAAAACATTGATTTTTTTATTTTTTTCTACACTGCTGACACTTGATGTCTCTTGCAAGATATGTAAATAGATTTATCATATTCATGGCTGCAGTAATACACTTTCAAATGGGCTGGGCTCTCTTGACCCCACTAGGAGTTAGATTTTTGCTGCTGCCTCTTGTTTATATAGCCACTGATATATGTGCAGCTAGCTCCCAGTAGTGCATTGCTGCTACTGAACCTACCTAGGTATGCTTTTCCACAAAGAACACTAAGAGAACAAAATGATTTAGAATTTAGCACATGCAATTTAAAGCAACTTTTCTATCTGAATCATGAAAGTTACATTTTTACTGTCCCTTAAAGAGTTTAGTGACTAATCTTGGGACAATCCCACTTATACCTACTCACTGGCAAAACTTCCCTACAACATTTCACCTATCAACAATAAGCTCCAATGCACCTCCATAATGGAGATCAGGCTTTTGGTAGCAGCCCTAGTAGTCATTCTGTTTTCTCCTTTTCTTGTGTATACCTTGCAACTTACATCTCTGAACCTTCGGGTTCTGTCTTTTAAAGATTAATCACCGATCTTTCTCCTGCCATGGTTTGTGATCAGATGCAACTTGTAGCTATCGTCTGCCTTATTCTTAACTAGAGCCAAGCCTATAGTCTACTAGAGATGTGTAGTTTCCTATTCATCTAAAACTCTGTATGATCTATCTCTTCTCCATTTCCAAGACCCCTAGTGCCTTCTGTATTGGTTAAATTAGATCTACTGCAAAAGCAGTCTGATAAACAAGGAAGCAAAGGTAGTCCTGTTGATGTCTTGATCCTCTTGCAGTTACACGTTTCAGCAATTTTGGGCAATTGGGAAGTTAGCTGGCACATATTTGAATCCGTAGTGTTGCCCTTCACCCTTCCTTCCTTTTTGCAATGGTAACAAAGGCCTGCAAAAGCAAGTTCATTGGTGCTTAAATTACATTACTACATTAAGTTTTAAGATTAATTAGTTCACATTTCTTTCTAATGGCAGTGAGAGTCCATAAATTAATTTATTACCTATGGGAATACAACACCTGGCTGCCAGGAGGAGGCAGACACCCCAAGCAAAGCATTAAATGTCCCTCCCACTTCCCCTACCCTCCCACTAGTTTTTTTTACCTCGGCTCATGGAGGTTGGCAGAGGTGCTCTGCTGATTTATCTGTTCCTCAATGGATTGTTTCCTGCAAGAGAGGACTGGTGTGTGTGTGTTTAGTAGCCATATAATTCTTTTAGTAGAGTATTGGTGAATGTTAGCTACTGGATGTTGCAGGAAAGCTTCCCATGACTCCTTCCAGTTACTGATGCTAACCCCCTTTCTAGGTAACCGGTGTTAGTTACCTTTTGTGTCACTGGTCCCTGTCTGAGGGGAAGAAGACCTCTCTGATGGGTAAGTCCCTAGTTCTTCCAAAGTGCCTATAATGGCTTGTTGCCTAGTTCTTGAAATTTATATTCCCTGACAGGATTATTATTTATTAAGGACTGTTCTACACATATGGGGCATATGTCCTCTTCTAGGGGGTAGGGCATTATGGAATCTACTTGCCTAATAACCTCTGGTGGGGGTTGGCAGTTTTGTGCAGACTGTCTCCTTACTATGTGCTCCTAGTAAGGCTGATTAGGTGGATGCTGTGATTTTAGCGGCGGCGGGCTTCCTGGTCACTAGGGGAGTAGGTTGAAACTGCCGCATGCCGCAAACTTTCATCATTTATTAGAGTACTGGAACCATTAGCAAATGGTGCAAAATGTTTCTGTTGAGATATAAACTGAAAGTGCTCTTACAGTGTTGTAGCCTTTATGCATTGTATGTTAACAGAAGTGTAAATAAAGTTTATTTCATGTTGTTACCTCCTCCTTCCTCCTGACACAGGAAGCAGAAGCAGTAGCAGTGTAGTAAAATAAAGACATAGAAGCAAGAAGTGCCTGTGTGAATTTTCCTCCATCTTTATATAAAATAATTTATATATCCGGTTATCCTACCCTAATAATAACAGAATGGCTTCAGGTTCTGGGCCCAGGAGGGATGCAGGAAACCGATGGAGCAGACTTTGCTTTGATGGAGATGAAAAGAATTATGAACTTTGGGAGACTAAGTTCTTGGGACATCTGAGATTGCTGAAGCTGAAAGAAACCATCCTGAGTGTGCCTGCAGACAGTGAAGAGGAGGATGAAGATCACAGTAACAATGAGGAAGCTTATGCTGAATTAATTCAGTGTTTAGATGATAAAAGCTTGTCTCTGATCATGAGAGAAGCAGCTGATGATGGAAGAAAGGCTCTTCAAATATTGAGAGACTATTATGCAGGTAAAGGAAAGCCCTGCATAATTTGTTTATACACTGAACTAACATCTCTTCAGAAAACTGTAAATGAGATTGTGACAGACTACATTATACGTGCAGAGACAGCCATTACAGCACTGAGAAATGCTGGAGAAACATTAAGTGACGGATTGTTGATTGCAATGATTTTGAAAGGTTTGACTGAATCATTTAAACCATTTGCCATACACATTACACAGGGTGATGGAAAAGTAACTTTTGCAGAGTTTAAAACACAGTTGAGAAGTTTTGAGGATACTGAATAATACCGCACTAGTAAAAATGAAGATAATGTTTTAAAAGTGAGTAACACAACTTCAAGATTTAAAGTAAGAAATGACTCTAACTTTGTGTGTTACAATTGCGGCAAAAAGGGACACAGGGCCAGAGAGTGTTCAAACAATACAAATAAAGGTCAATCACTGTGGCGTAGCTATTGCAAGAGCCCAACACACAAAGATGCAAAAAGAGAGACAATGTCAGGCAAGCAACAGATGAAGCAGACGACAGACAATCATTTGCTTTCAAAATTAAAGATAACCAGCTAGATGGGCTAATATCAAAAGGACTAATGGTTGATACAGGAGCAACATCCCATATAATTACTGATATTGGAAAGTTTAAGAACTTTGACAAAACGTTTAAACCGGAGAAACATACAATGGAGCTAGCAGATGGGAAAAAGACAACAGGCGTGGCACTGAGAAGAGGCGATGCGGAGGTTTGTCTACTTGACAGCGAGGGAAACCGAATGAAGATGATACTGAAGAATGTATTGTACATACATACATATCCTCAAGACATCTTTTCTGTAGAGACAGCAACAAACAGTGGAGCATCAGTTAACTTCCAGCAAGGCAGGAATGAACTCATTCATAAGAACGGTACCAAATTCACGATCCAGAAATACAGTAGACTTTACTCTCTGAATACTTTTGTTGAAAATGATGACAGTTGTCATGGATGTTATGATATTCAAATGTGGCATGAAATTTTAGGTCACTGTAATTATGATGATATTGCAAAACTACAAAATGTGGTAGAAGGAATGACAATTAAAGGTAAGATTGATAAGTCTAGTCTAAACTGTGAAGTTTGCGCTCAGGGAAAATTTGTTCAGAGTAGGAACAGAGAACCTGATACACGAGCCACAGCTACATTAGAACTAGTACATACTGATTTAGCAGGTCCTATAGAACCACAAGCTAGAGAAGGTTTCAGATACACAATATCATTCACTGATGATTATTCTGGTGCAGTATTTGTATATTTTCTGAAAAACAAGAATGATGCAGTGTTAGCCACTGAAAGGTTTATTGCTGACACAGCCCCATATGGAGTCTTAAAATGTATAAGATCTGACAATGGTACTGAGTTTGTAGCAAATAGTTTTAAGTCACTGCTAAGTAAGCGAGGCATAAGACATGAGACCTCAGCACCTTACTCACCCCATCAGAATGGGACTGCTGAGAGAAATTGGAGAACGCTATTTGAAATGGCAAGATATCTGTTAGTTGAGAATAAATTACCAAAAGAGTTATGGACATATGCAGTAATGACTGCCGCTCATATTCGAAACAGGTGCTTTAATAACTGGTTAGCACAAACCCCTTATTACCTTTTTGATAGGCAAAAAAACTAACCTTTCTAAGATGAGAGTTTTTGGGTCAGAATGTTTTGCATACAAATATGACAGAAAGAAACTAGATTCAAAATGTGAGAGAGGGATTTTTATTGGATATGACAAGAACAGCCCCTCTTATCTAGTGTTTTATCCAGACACTGGAAAGGTCCTTAAACACAGGCTTGTGAGGTTTATCACAAAGAAAGTTGTTGAAAGACAGACTCAAACTGATCTGTTACATGATGATGAGTATTGCCATAGGTAGGACTATGCACCCACTATACTAAAGACTAATCAGACTGATATTGAGTGTCCAGAGATAGTCCAAATTTCTGAAATAGAAACTTTGAAGAGTGAGAACAATGGACAGGCAGGGAGTGACCATAATACACGTTACCCTAAAAGAGACAGAAAAACTCCTCAATACTCGGAAGACTATATTTCAGATTTTGAATGTGATGATCAGATACTAACAAACATTGATTATTGTTACAGAGTGTTTGATGTACCACAAACCTTTAAAGATGCTATGAGCTCACCTCAGTCACAGAATTGGTTAAATGCTATGACAGAGGAAATGGATTCACTAAGAGAGAATGACACATTCACTTTGACCATTTTACCAGAAGGTAATCGTTCAGTGGGGGGGTCGATGGGTATATGCATTAAAAAAACAATGTTGATGGATCAGAAACATACAAAGCCAGATATGTTGCTAAAGGTTATAGTCAAGTAAAGGGAATTGATTACAAGGAAGTTTTTTCTCCAACTGCAAATATTACATCAGTACGTATTTTTATGCAACTGGCAGTACAGTATGATTTACTTCTTTACCAGAAGGATGTGAAAACAGCCTACTTACATGCCCCGATTGATTGTGAGATTTATGTTGAACAACCTGTAGGATTTGAGGTAAAGTGCAAACAAAATGAGAAACTAGTTTTAAAATTGAACAAGTCATTGTATGGTCTAAAACAATCAGGTAGAAATTGGAACAAGATGCTGCATGATTATTTAAATGACAATGGGTTTGAACAAAATCCAGCAGACCACTGTGTATATGTCAAACAATTTGGACATGATAGAGTAATACTGTTAATATGGGTTGATGATCTAATTATCAGTGCCACTGAAGAAACAGTACTTAATGACGTGAAAAAAATGCTTACAGCAACATTTAAGATTAAAGATCTTGGAAGGATCAAACATTTCCTAGGTATTGATTTTGAACAAAGTGATGGTTTGGTAAAGATGAACCAAAAGAGATACATATTAAAGATTCTGGAGAAGTTTGGAATGATAGATTGTAAACCCAGATCGACACCATGTGAGCAAAAACTAGACCAAAATGATCACAATGATCCAGTAGATGCAAGAAAATATCGAGAGATAGTAGGTAGCTTGCTGTATATTATGACCTGTACAAGGCCAGATTTAAGCAGGGCGATCAGTAAACTGTCACAATACTTATCAGAGCCAACAGAACAACATCTAACCACAGCTAAGCATGTGATGAGGTACTTAATGTGTACTACTGACTATGAGTTGTGCTACAGAAAATGTAGTGAAAACTTGAAACTCGAGGCATATAGTGATGCCGATTGGGCCTCTGATGTGAATGATAGGAGGAGTATGACTGGATACTGCTTTAGCCTAACCCAGAATGGTCCACTGATTGCATGGAAATCAAAGAAACAGCCCACTGTAGCTTTATCTACATGTGAAGCTGAATACATGGCATTGGCTGCGACTACACAGAAAAGTCTGTACCTTATGCAGTTACTCAAAGGAATGGATAAAGGGTGTCATTATGAACCAATACAAATCTTTAGAGACAATCAGGGTTCAATTGCTCTTTCAAGGAATCCTGTTTGCAGTCAGATATGTAAGCACATTGATATAAAGTACCACTTCATTAGATCAGTGATCAGTGAAGGTAACATTGTTCTTGAGTATTGTCCAACTGACAAGATTGTAGCAGATGTTATGACAAAGCCTGCAACAAAATTCAAGTTAGAAAAGTTTTTGAGTTATATGTTTAGAATGTAAGTCATGTAATGTATGAATATGTTTAAAAGGGGAAACATGCAAAATTAAACACTTGAGAGCAAGTGGGGGTGTTGAGATATAAACTGAAACTGCTCTTACAGTGTTGTAGCCTATATGCATTGTATGTTAACAGAAGTGTAAATAAAGTTTATTTTATGTTGTTACCTCCTCCTTCCTCCTGACAGGAAGCAGAAGCAGTGTAGTAAAATAAAGACATAGAAGCAAGAAGTGCCTGTGTGATTTTTCCTCCATCTTTATATAAAATAATTATATATCCGGTTATCCTACCCTAATAATAACAGAATGACTACAGTTTCGCAAACACATCAAACAGGAAGCGCTTAGTCAGGGGGAGCGTGATGTTGCTAGTTGCTAATTTCAGGTGCGCTTTTTGCGCCACTCCGGATTTTCGCTTGGATGCTACTCCGCAGCTGCTTCTTTTTACTACAGTTATAGGGAGGTTTTGAGACACACGCAAAAAAAGCTTTGCTGAGGGGTTTTGTGTTAGTGTTGCCAATTATTTCTAGGGGCTAGTGCCTATAGATGATGGAGGACTCAGAATCTAGTTTCCTATTAGAATCTAACAAATGTATGCTTTGCAGACTATCTATAGTTTGCCCCCTCCTCGCTCAACTGTGTACTGTTTGCTTGGCCTCTGTACTTATTCTCATTCTAGTGAACGCAATACTAAGACTCCTGCATTATCCCTTGTAGCCCAGGTTAACTCTCTTGATCCTGTGAACTCGTAGGTTTCTGTTAACCCTGATATGCCTGTACTTTTTCCTCCGTTTTCCTCTCCAGGTCCTTCACAGGCAGTCCCCTGTGGCCCTGTTCCCAATTCATCATCGGGTTTAATAGCTCTCCCTATACATTTTGCAGCACAATTATATTCTGCAGTCTCTGCTACGCTGAGTGTTTTGCTTGGGGAAGAGGAAGGTGAAACATGGCGCCCCTAAGTTTGGGACCAGTAGCTCTATGGAAGCTTCTATGGTCAGTCATGTACATTTTTTGATGAAGATGATTCCTCTGTGGCCTCAGGGGGAACTTTCTTCCTCTAATGGAAAAGTAGATTCTGATGAGGTTAATTTCAGGTTTAGGCTTGAACACTTAAAATGTTTACTTAAAGAGGTTTTATTTATTTTAAAATTCCCTGAGGCTAAACCCTCTGAGGAACAAAGGGTTCACAAGCTGGGCATGGTTTATCAAACTAAGGTAAAGGCTCCTCTCTCATAGCAGATATTATATCCAAGGAATGGGAGAAACCGGGTGTTCCTTTCTCTCCTAAAATTTTAAAAAGAGGTTTCCGTTCCGGATTCACATCTGGAATTGTGGAGTACAGTACCCAAGGTGGATGGTGCTATCTTACTACTAAGCTTACTACTACTCCCCTATAGGATAGTACATCCTTTTGAGATCCCATGAACAGAAAATTGTTTAATCAAATAGGCTTACTTTTTTTTTAACTTGCAGCGGGTATAGCGGCGGGAGCTGGTGCTGTTACTTTTTTGTTATTTTTTAAATACTTTTTTATTGAGGTTATTAGTTTACATCAGTAATCACACATTTTACAAAATAGAATAGATAACTGTCCATTATGATGACCAGGCATTAGACAGTAGTTGTCTACTGTGGTCTTCAATGTAGGTCGCCCTTTGGATTCACTTCGGTCTAGATCAGGTCCCAGGAATGCGAGCTTGGTACTGTTCAAGGCAAAAGAGACTTATGAAGATGAGCAGCAGAAAACTAGGTGCTTCATTTATTGCGACAGATCATGGCCACTTCCTAGCCACGCCCCCGGTGCTGTCACCTTTTGGTGCAATATCCTTTCTGAGATTTCTTTCCTATGGCATGGAGAGTCCACAACGTCATTCCAATTACTAGTGGGATATTCGACTCCTGGCCAGCAGGAGGAGGCAAAGAGCACCCCAGCAAAGCTGTTAAGTGTAACTTCCCTTACCCATAATCCACAGTCATTCTCTTTGCCTCTGTCAATGGAGGATGTGCGAAGATGGTGTCTGAAGATATTTAATCCTTTTATGGGTACTTTTCCCTGCAAGCAAGGATTGGGGTCTAGCTGTGTCCACGTCAATCTCTTTAGTAAGAGTAGTGGTGTCTTGTAGCAGTTAAAAGGTGGCGAGGTAGTCTTTTTGCTTTACTTTTAACACTTTAATACCCCTTTGCAGAAAACCAGATTGGTTACTCTGTTCTTTCTTTTCCTACAGGTCCATGACAGGGAGTGGAGTACCGGTCACACCTAAGTAGCGGTTATCTGTACTGCAGCTGGATCTATGATAAGTGCCTTTGCCTTCTAGGTACTGAAGGACAGCAGCAATTAAGAAGTTAATCCTTATATGGATCCATTTTGGGACATATTTATCCTTTATTACTTAAGAATACATCTTATGGCCAGATTTATTGGCACTTTGTGTGTTAAAAAAATTAACGTTTTGTTCCTCATGCTTAGCTAAAACTTTAAAATTTAAAGACAAATTACTCCCTTCTGAGCCAAGTGTCTCTCAGGATAATGCTGTGTGTGACATGCCTCAGCTTTTTTCTTAAATGTCCCAAGCCTTAATTGTTTCTCATACTGTGCCTTCTGTGTCCTCTCAACCCCCTGGGGGTGTTTATTTACCTGGGGATTTTGCCGCTCAGATCACTTCTGCAGTATCTGCGGCTTTGTCAGCTTTCCCTTCTTGGGGTAAGCTGACAAAGCCGCAGATACTGCAGAAGTGATCTGAGAGGCAAAAATTGTGTTGGTCAACCTTTCACAGATGTCTGAGGATGATACTTCAGTAGCTTATAAAGGGGAAATCTAAGACTCTGTTACTATGGGAGAAAAATCTTGTGAATCTGAAGAAGTTTATTTCAGATTTAAGCTTGAAAATCTCAGTTTACTACTGACGGAGGTTCTAGCTACATTGGATGACTCTGAACCTTCGGTTGCTGTCAACCCTAAAAAGTCTTCTAAACTTAACAGAGTTTATGATTCTCCCTCTTCTGAGGATGTTTTTCCTGTTATAGCTCATGAATGGGATAAGCCAGGGGTTCCCTTTTCCCCTTCCCCTGTTTTTAAAAAGATGTTTCCTGTTGCTGACTACATTCGTCACTCATGGCGCACTGTGCCTAAAGTAGAAGGAGCTATTTCTACTCTGCTAAAAGAACTAATATTCCTATGGAGGTTTTCTGTTCCTTTAAGGATCCTATGGATAAGAAGCTAGAGGATTACTTAAAGAAGATGTACATCCATCAAGGACTACAGTGGCAACCTGCGGCAAGTTTTGCTACGGTTGCGGGAGCAGCATCTTATTGGTGTGATGCCCTGTCTGATTGAGGAGATACAGGATAGGATCAAGGCTCTTAAGTTAGCCAATACTTTTATCTGCGATGCCAACATGAAAGTAATTAGACTGGGAGCTTAGTTGTCTAGCTTCACTGTCCTAGCTCATAGAGCTCTCTGGTTAAAATCTTGGTCGGCTGATGTTTCTTCAAAGGCCAAGCTTTTGGCTTTACCTTATAAGGGTAAAACTCTGTTTGGACCTGGTCTAGCAGAAAACATTTCAGAAATTACGGGTGGAAAGGGATCTTTCCTACCTCAAGACAAGAAGAATAGACCTAAGGGTCGACAGACTTCTAATTTTCGTTCCTTTAACAAGGGACAGCAGTCCTCTTCCAAACCAGACCAATCCAGGTCCACTTGAAAATCCAGCCAGCCTTGGAATAAGGGAAAGCAAAACAAGAAACCTTCTGCTGACTAAATCAGCATGAAGGGTCTGCCCCTGATCCGATTTTATATCAGGTGGGGGGCAGGCTTTCTCTTTTTCGTCAGGCTTGGATACGCAATGTCCCAGATCCGTGGGCCGTGGACATAGTATCTCAGGGTTACAAAATAGGATTCAGGTCTTGCCCTCCAAGGGGCAGATTTCTTCTGTCAAGACTATCCTCAAAGCAGGTAAAGAGGGAGGCCTTCTTAAATTGCGTAGAGGACCTATCCTCCCTGGGAGTTATTGTACCAGTCCCTCTAGAGGAACAAGGTCAAGGATTCTATTCAAATCTATTTGTGGTTCCCAAAAAGGAGGGAACTTTCCGTCCCATCCTAGACCTAAAGTGTCTCAACAAATTCCTCAGGGTTCCGTCCTTCAAGATGGAAACTATTTGTTCCATTCTTCCATTGGTTCAGGAAGGTCAGTTCATGACGACCATAGACCTGAAGGACACGTATTTACACTTTCACATTCACAGGGATCATCACCAGTTTCTAAGGTTTGGGAGCCCAATTGGCAGTGATCAGATCCCAGGGACTTGCTGTGGCGCCTTATCTAGACGACAACTTTGTTCAGGCATCATCTTTTCAACTAGCAAAATCTCATACAGAGATGTTGTCTTTTCTACGTTCCCACGGGTGGAAAGTGAATCTGGAAAAGAGTTCTTTAGTTCCAACTACAAGAGTTTGTTTCCTAGGGACAATCATAGATTCCCTGTCCATGAAGATTTTCCTGACAGAAGTCAAAAAATCCAAACTTCTTCCTTCTTGTCTTTCTCTCCAGTCTGCCTTTCGTCCATCAGTGGCTTAATGCATGGAGGTGATTGGTCTGATGGTGGCTTCCATGGACATCATTCCTTTTTCTCAGTCATCTACGACCGCTGCAGCTTTGTATGCTCAATCAATGGAATGGAGACCATTCGGATTTATCGCAGAGGATAAATCTGGACCCCTTAACAAGAGACTCTCTCTCGTGGTGGATTTCACAGGAACATCTGTTTCAGGGCACTTGCTTCCTGAAATCTTCCTGGGTGATTATGACTATGGACGCCAGCCTGTTAGGCTGGGGAGCTGTTTGGAGTTCTCTAAAAGCTCAGGGCCTGTGGTCCCAGGAAGAATCTTCTCTTCCCATAAACATCTTGGAGTTGAGAGCAATCTTCAATGCCTTGACAGCTTGGCCTCAATTATCTTTAGTCCAGTTTATCAGATTTCAGTCAGACAACATCACCTCCCTGGTGGCTTGTATCAACCACCAGGGAGGAACTCTGAGTTCCTTGGCCATGAAGGAGGTGACTCGCATTCTGCAGTGAGCAGAAGCTCACGATTGTCTCCTATCTGCCATCCACATTCCAGGAGTTGACAATTGGAAGGCGGATTTTCTGAGCAGACACTTTTCATCCACGGGAGTGGCTCTCCATCCGAAAGTGTTCTCAAGGATAACCCTCAGGTGGGGGTTTTTCAGAGTTGGATCTGATGGCATCTCGTCAAAACGTCAAGCTTCCAAAGTACAGTTCAAGGTCAAGAGATCCTCAGGTCGCTCTGATAGATGCCCTGGAAGTTCCTTGGGATTTCGGTCTAGCTTACCTGTTTCCTCCGTTTGCTCTCCTTCCATGAGTCATTGCTCGTATCAAGCAGGGAAGAGTGTCTGTGATTCTAATAGCTCCTGCCTGGCCTTGCAGGATCTGGTTTGCGGATCTGGTAAAGATGTAATCTCTTCCACCTTGAAGGCTAGCTTTAAGGAAGGACCTTCTTATTCAGGGTCTATTCCTCCATCCACATCTAGATTCTCTGAAGCTGACTGCTTGGAGATAGAATGCCTAGTCCTGTCTAGACGTGGTTTTTCGGAAGTGGTCATTGATACTATACTTCAGGCTCGTAAACCAGTTACTCGCAGGATTTACCATAAGATATGGCGTAAATACCTTTTTTGGTGTGAAGCTAAAGGTTTTTCCTGGAGTCAGGTGAGCATTCCCAGAATTCTATAGTTTCTTCAGGATGGCCTGGGAAAGGTTTGTAAGTCAGTTCTCTGAAAGGTCAGATTTCTGCACTGTCTATTCTTTTGCACAAACGTCTGGCAGATTTACCAGATGTTCAAGCTTTTGTTCAGGCCCTGGTCAGAATCAGGCCTGTGTTTAAACCTGCTGATCCTCAGAGCCTTAACCTGGTTCTTAAGGTTTTGCAGCAGGCTTCGTTTGAGCCGATGCATGTTGTTGATATAAAATTATCATCTTGGAAGGTTTTGTTTCTCCTTGCTATTTTATCCACCCGCAGAGTTTCTGAGCTTTCAGCTCTGCAGTGTGAGTCCCCGTACCTAATTTTTCATGCATATAAGGCGATCCTTCATACTAAATTGGGGTTTCTCCCTAAGGTGGTGTCGAACCAAAACATTAATCAGGAAATTGTTGTTCCTTCTTTTTGTCGTAATCCTTTTTCTCATAAGGAACGTCTTTTGCATAACCTGGATGTTGTGCATGCTCTAAAATTTTACCTAAAGCTAAAGATTTTTGGCAATCTTCTGCCCTTTTTGTTGTTTTCTCTGGAAAACGTAGGGGTCAGAAGGCCACTTTCCCTCTGGTTAAGAAGTATGATTAGTTTTGCTTATGAGACAGCTGGACAGCAGCCTCCTGAGAGAATTACGGCTCATTCCACTAGGGCTGCCTCCTCCTCTTGGGCTTTCAAAAATGAAGCTTCTGTAGAACAGATTTGCAAGGTGGCAACATGGTGCTCTTTGCATACTTTTTCAAAATTCTATAAATTTTATACTTTTGCCTCGGCTGATACCTCCTTTGGTAGAAAGGTTCTTCAATTGGTGGTTCCTTCTGTTTAGGTTCTCTTGCCTTGTTCTCCATCCCTGTTCATTCTGTGTCCTCTAGCTTGGGTATTGGTTCCAACTAGTAATTGGAATGACGTTGTGTACTCTCCATGCCATAGGAAAGAAAAAAAAAATTCTGCTTACCTGATAAATTTCTTTCCGGGCATGGAGAGTCCACGGCCCCGTCCTCTTTTTAAATTATAATTCAACAGTTTTTTTAAGTAAACCTCAGGCACCTCTATACCCTTGTGTTTCTTCTTTTTCCATTTTCTTTAGGCTGAATGACTGGGGCTTATGTGTAAGGGAAGTTACACTTAACAGCTTTGCTGGGGTGCTCTTTGCCTCCTCCAGCTGGCCAGGAGTTGAATATCCCACTAGTAATTGGAATGACGTTGTGGACTCTCCATGCCCGGAAAAAAAGAAATTTTATCAGGTAAGCATACATTTTGTTTTTGGTTGAGAGTCCCTTGGAGTCTTTTCTGAAATGCAAAGGACTTTTCTGAAATATGTAGAGGATCTCATATCCATGGGAGTAATTGTCCCAGTTCCCCAATCAGAAACGGGGAAAAGGGTTTGATTCAAATCAGTTCATAGTTCCCAAAAAAGAGGGAACCTTTTGCCCTATTCTAGATCTGAAGTGTCTAAACAAAATTCTGAGAGTTCCTTTCTTCAAAATGGAAAGTATTAGTGCTATACTTCACTTGTTTCAATATGGACAGTTTATGACCACTATAGATTTGAAGGATGCGTACCTTCATATTCCCATTCACAGAGATAATCAATTTTTACGGTTTGCCTTCTTGGACAATCACTATCAGTCCATCGCTCTACCGTTCGGTTTAGCGGCAGCTCCAAGAATCTTTACGAAAGTCCTGGGAGCTTTTCTGGCAGTAGTCAGATTACACGGAGAGGCTACTGTGGTACCTTCTGATTCATGTATAGAAGGTGAATCTGCAAAAGAGTTCTCTTATTCCGAATACAAAAGTGTGCTTCCTGTGAACCATCATAGATTCAGGGGCCATGAAAATTTTTCTCACAAGTCAACGTTGAGAAAAACTTCAGGCTGCCTGCCATCTCCTTCAGTCTACTCCTCTGCCCTCAGTGGCTAAATGTATGGAATTAGTGAGACTTATGGTAGCAACTACGGAAATTATTCCTTTTGCTCATTTTCATCTGAGACCTCTTCAGTTGTGTATGCTCAGACAATGGAACGAAAATCATTTTGATCTGTCTAAGACAATCAGTTTGGATCCAGTGTTGAGGGAATCCCTCTCCTAGTGACTTTTAGGATTATCTGTTTCAAGGTGTTTGCTTCCTGCGACCATCTTGGGAAATTCTGACTACGGACACAAGTTTGTTAGGATTAGGAGCTGTGTTTGGTCCTCTAAGAGTTCAGGGGACCTGGCAGCTAGAGGAAGTGAAGCTTCCTGTCAACATCTTGGAACTAAAGGCCATTTTTTAATTATCTGATGGCTTGGCCCCAGTTGTTGTCCGACTGGATTAGAATAAAACGGACATAACGCATCATGATGGTGGCTTATATAAATCACCAGGGCGGAATTCACGGTTCTCTGGTGATACGAGTAGTGTTTTGAATCCTTCAGAGGGCAAAGACTTTCAATTGTCACATTTCAGCTGTTCACATTCCAGGTGTAGAAAATTTGGAGGCAGATTTTCTGAGCAGACAAGCTCTGCACTCCGGGGAATGATTGTTAAATCAGGAGGTGTTTTGCGGGATAACCTGAAATAGGGGTTACCGGAGATAGACCGGATGGCTTCACGTCTAAATGCCAAACTGCCAGGATATGGGTATAGGTTGAGATACCCTCGAGCAGTGTTGGTGAACGCGTTAGCTCTTCCGTGGAATTTCAATCTCATGTATCTATTTCCTCCATTTGTCCTTCTGCCTTGAGTTGTTATAACTGGAATCAAACAGTAAGGTGTTCCAACGATCTTGATTGTTCCAGCGTGGCCCCGCAGGACTTGGTATGCAGATCTAGTGAGAATGTCATCTGCTGCTCCCTGGAGATTACCTCAGAGATCGGACCTACTCCATCAAGATCCTTTCTTTTATCGAAATCTAGATTCTCTGAAGCTGACTGCGTGGAGATTGAACACTTAGGCCCATATTTATCAAGGTCTATCGGACCTGATCCGACAGTGCGGATCAGGTCCGACAGACCTCGCTGAATACGGCGAGCAATACGCTCGTTGTATTCAGCATTGCACCAGCAGCTCAAAAGAGCTGCTGGTGCAACGCCGCCCCCTGCAGACTCGCATCCAATAGGCCGCCAGCAGGGGTGTGTCAATCAACCCGATCGTACTCGATCGGGTTGATTTCCAGCGATGTCTGTCCTCCTGCTCAGAGCAGTCGGACAGGTTATGGAGCAGCGGTCTTTGTGACCACTGCTTCATAACTGCTGTTTCTGGCGAGCCAGCAGCTTGATAAATATGCCCCTATGTGTTGTCTAAGAGATTATTCTCTGAGATTGTCATTGACACTGGTTCAGGCTCGAAAACCAGTAACCATGCGTATTTACTATAAGGTGTGGCAAACTTATTTCTCTTGGTGCGAAGAAGGAGGATTTCCTTGGCACAAGGTGAAGATTCCTCGTATTCTTTTGTTTTTCCAAGAATGATTGGAGAAAGGCCTGTCGGCCAGTTCTCTTAAGGGACAGATTTCTACTCTTTCTGTTTTACTACATAAAAAGTTTGCTCAGTTGCCAGATGTTCAGTCCTTTGCTCAGGCTATTGTGAAAATTAGACCTGTTTTCAAACCTGTTGCTCCTCCATGGAGCCTTAATCTTGTTCTTAGAGTTCTTCTACATCTCTGAACCTATGCATTCTCTTGATATTAAACTTTTGTTGTGGAAAGTTTTATTTTTGTTAGCTATTTCTTCTGCTTGTAGAGTTTGAGTTATCTCCAGTGTGACTCACCTTATTTTATCTTTCATGCGGACAAGGTTGTGTTGCGTACTAAGTTGGGATTTTACCCAAGGTTGTGTCTACACACAATATCAATAAGGATATTGTTGTGCCGTCCTTTTATCCTAATCCTTCCCAAAAGGAACTTTCTTTCATGTAATTAGCAAGAGTCCATGAGCTAGTGACGTATGGGATATACATTCCTACCAGGAGGGGCAGTTTCCCAAACCTCAAAATGCCTATAAATACACCCCTCACCACACCCACAAATCAGTTTTACAAACTTTGCCTCCTGTGGAGGTGGTAAAGTAAGTTTGTGCTAGATTCTACGTTGATATACGCTCTGCAACAGGTTGGAGCCCGGTTTTCCTCTCAGCGTGCAGTGAATGTCAGAGGGATGTGAAGAGAGTATTGCCTATTTGAATTCAATGATCTCCTTCTACGGGGTCTATTTCATAGGTTCTCTGTTATCGGTCGTAGAGATTCATCTCTTACCTCCCTTTTCAGATCGACGATATACTCTTATATATACCATTACCTCTACTGATTCTCGTTTCAGTACTGGTTTGGCTTTCTACTACATGTAGATGAGTGTCCTGGGGTAAGTAAGTCTTATTTTTGTGACACTCTAAGCTATGGTTGGGCACTTTTATATAAAGTTCTAAATATTTGTGTTTAAACATTTATTTGCCTTGATTCAGGATGTTCAGTATTCCTTATTTCAGACAGTCAGTTTCATTATTTTGGGATAATGCATTTGAATAATCATATTTTTCTTACCTTAAAATTTGACTTTTTTCCTGTGGGCTGTTAAGCTCGCGGGGGCTGAAAATGCTTCATTTTATTGCGTCATTCTTGGCGCGGACTTTTTTGGCGCAAAAAAATGTCTTTGTTATTTCCGGTGTCATACTTGTCACCGGAAGTTGCGTCATTTTTGACGTTTTTGCGCCAAAAATTTCGGCGTTACCGGATGTGGTGTCATTTTTGGCGCTAAAAGCATTTAGGCGCAAAATAATGTGGGCGTCTTTTTTGGCCCTAAAAAATATGGGCGTCATTATTGTCTCCACATTATTTAAGTCTCATTGTTTATTTGCTTCTGGTTGCTAGAAGCTTGTTCACTGGCATTTTTTCCCATTCCTGAAACTGTCATTTAAGGAATTTGATCAATTTTGCTTTATATGTTGTTTTTTCTATTACATATTGCAAGATGTCTCAGATTGACCCTGAATCAGAAGATACTTCTGGAAAATCGCTGCCTGATGCTGGACCTACCAAAGTTAAGTGTATTTTCTGTAAACTTGTGGTATCTGTTCCTCCAGCTGTTGTTTGTAATGAATGTCATGACAAACTTGTTAATGCAGATAATATTTCCTTTAGTAATGTTACATTACCTGTTGCTGTTCCATCAACATCTAATACTCAGAGTGTTCCTGTTAACATAAGAGATTTTGTTTCTAAATCCATTAAGAAGGCTATGTCTGTTATTCCTCCTTCTAGTAAACGTAAAAGGTCTTTTAAAACTTCTCATTTTTCAGATGAATTTTTAAATGAACATCATCATTCTGATTCTGATAATGATTCCTCTGGTTCAGAGGATTCTGTTTCCGAGGTTGATGCTGATAAATGTTCATATTTATTCAAAATGGAATTTATTCGTTCTTTACTTAAAGAAGTTTTAATTGCATTAGAAATAGAGGATTCTGGTCCTCTTGATACTAAATCTAAACGTTTAAATAAGGTTTTTAAATCTCCTGTAGTTATTCCAGATGTTTTTCCTGTCCCTGATGCTATTTCTGAAGTAATTTCCAGGGAATGGAATAATTTGGGTAATTCATTTACTCCTTCTAAACGTTTTAAGCAATTATATCCTGTGCCATCTGACAGATTAGAGTTTTGGGACAAAATCCCTAAGGTTGATGGGGCTATCTCTACTCTTGCTAAACGTACTACTATTCCTACGGCAGATAGTACTTCCTTTAAGGATCCTTTAGATAGGAAAATTTAATCCTTTCTAAGAAAAGCTTACTTATGTTCAGGTAATCTTCTTAGACCTGCTATATCTTTAGCGGATGTTGCTGCAGCTTCAACTTTTTGGTTAGAAGCTTTAGCGCAACAAGTAACAGATCATAATTCTCATAGCATTGTTAATCTTCTTCAACATGCTAATAATTTTATTTGTGATGCCATCTTTGATATCATTAGGGTTGATGTCAGGTATATGTCTCTAGCTATTTTAGCTAGAAGAGCTTTATGGCTTAAAACTTGGAATGCTGATATGTCTTCTAAGTCAACTTTGCTTTCCCTTTCTTTCCAGGGTAATAAATTATTTGGTTCACGGTTGGATTCTATTATTTCAACTGTTACTGGGGGGAAAGGAACTTTTTTACCACAGGATAAAAAATCTAAAGGTAAATTTAGGTCTAATAATCGTTTTCGTTCCTTTCGTCACAATAAGGAACAAAAGCTTGATCCTTCCCCTTCAGAAGCGGTATCAGTTTGGAAACCAGTTTGGAATAAATCCAAGCCTTTTAGAAAGCCAAATCCAGCTCCCAAGTCAACATGAAGGTGCGGCCCTCATTCCAGCCCAGCTGGTAGGGGGCAGATTATGATTTTTCAAAGAAATTTGGACCAATTCGATTCACAATCTTTGGATTCAGAACATTGTTTCAGAAGGGTACAGAATAGGCTTCAAGATAAGGCCTCCTGCAAGAAGATTTTTTCTTTCCTGTGTCCCAGTAAATCCAGTGAAGGCTCAAGCATTTCTGAAATGTGTTTCAGATCTAGAGTTGGCTGGAGTAATTATGCCACTTCCAGTTCTGGAACAGGGGCTGGGGTTTTACTCAAATCTCTTCATTGTACCAAAGAAGGAGAATTCTTTCAGACCAGTTCTGGATTTAAAAATATTGAATCATTATGTAAGGATACCAACATTCAAAATGGTAACTATAAGGACTATTCTGCCTTTTGTTCAGCAAGGGCATTATATGTCCCGAATAGATTTACAGGATGCATATCTGCATATTCCGATTCATCCAGATCACTATCAGTTTCTGAGATTCTCTTTCCTAGACAAGCATTACCAGTTTGTGGCTCTGTCGTTTGGCCTAGCAACAGCTCCAAGGATTTTAACAAAGGATCTCGGTGCCCTTCTGTCTGTAATCAGAGAACAGGGTATTGTGGTATTTCCTTATTTGGACGATATCTTGGTACTTGCTCAGTCTTCACATTTAGCAGAATCTCATACGAATCGACTTGTATTGTTTCTTCGAGAACATGGTTGGAGGATCAATTTACCAAAAAGTTCATTGATTCTTCAGACAAGGGTAACCTTTTTAGGTTTCCAGATAGATTCAGTGTCCATGACTCTGTCTCTGACAGACAAGAGACGTCTAAAATTGGTTTCAGCTTGTCGAAACCTTCAGTCTCAATTATTCCCTTCGGTAGCCTTATGCATGGAAATTCTAGGTCTTATGACTGCTGCATCGGACGCGATCCCCTTTGCTCGTTTTCACATGCGACCTCTTCAGCTTTGTATGCTGAACCAGTGGTGCAGGGATTATACAAAGATTTCTCAATTAATATCTTTAAAACCGATTGTACGACACTCTCTGAAGTGGTGGACAGACCACCATCGTTTAGTTCAGGGGGCTTCTTTTGTTCTTCCAACCTGGACCGTGATTTCAACAGATGCAAGTCTGACAGGTTGGGGAGCTGTTTGGGGGTCTCTGACAGCACAAGGGGTTTGGGAATCTCAGGAGGTGAGATTACCGATCAATATTTTGGAACTCCGTGCAATTTTCAGAGCTCTTCAGTCATGGCCTCTTCTAAAGAGAGAGTCGTTCATTTGTTTTCAGACGGACAATGTCACAACTGTGGCATATGTCAATCATCAAGGAGGGACTCACAGTCCTCTGGCTATGAAAGAAGTATCTCGAATACTGGTATGGGCGGAATCCAGCTCCTGTCTAATTTCTGCGGTTCATATCCCAGGTATATGCAAAGTAGAGGTGAGCGCCAAAAGAAGGCTGAGGGTAGGGTAGGGAACGCCAAAATAGGCTATAATGAGCTGGTAAAATGTAAAATTAAAAATTATTTATTCCATACAATGATTATATTAAAAAAGCATTAAAAGAACAATATACACTGTTAGTTTTTCATGGATCCATGTTACAAATGATAGCAAATTGCAGTGTAGAGTAAAATACAATACAGTATAATGTTAAAAACAATTATAAATAATGATAGAGTCAGTGGCTGATGATATAGCCTTTTTGATTGAGTCCAGTAAGTGTAAGATGCTCCTGGTAAGTAGTATAGGGTTAATTGTAATCCAATACTGTGCAGGAAAAAAAATTTTATCGAGATTTAGGTGCGATCAGTGTCCAATCCAGCAATTTAGAAAAAAGGGTGAAAAAATGCGTGTTCACTCTATGTGATGAAAAAAATGATGATAAAAAGATTATGAGATCCCTCCAAAAAATGTGTTATCAAAAATGAAAAAATGAAAAAAGGTGAAAAAAGGGGTAAAAAAGGATAAAAAATAGTGTCAGTATTCAAATCCAAAATGATGTTGGTGATGTCAGTGCAAATCAATCAATCAGTGGTTCAGTGTTGATACAATGTTTTGACATTAAAAATAAGATTATGCAAAAACAAAAAATCCTGAAAAAAAGATCCTGAAAAAAAGAAAACAAACAATACTCTAATATATGCAATCTGTACAATAGATATATCAGTATTATGCTTACTCAGATCTGTCGACGCGTTTCGGCCATATACCTCTGGCCTTTATCAAGACTGATTGCACCTAAATCTCGATAAAAAAGTATGCACAGTATTGGATTACAATTAACCCTATACTACTTACCAGGAGCATCTTACACTTACTGGACTCAATCAAAAAGGCTATATCCTCAGCCACTGACTCTATCATTATTTATAATTGTTTTTAACATTATACTGTATTGTATTTTACTCTACACTGCAATTTGCTATCATTTGTAACATGGATCCATGAAAAACTAACAGTGTATATTGTTATTTTAATGCTTTTTTAATATAATCATTGTATGGAATAAATAATTTTTAATTTTTCATTTTACCAGCTCATTATAGCCTATTTTGGCGTTCCCTACCCTACCCTCAGCCTTCTTTTGGCGCTCACCTCTACTTTGCATATATCTTTTACACATTGGGCACGCTAGGGTACCCATCGAGGAGAGCTAGAGGCATCCCCCATCCCCTTTCCCCATCTGTTTTTTGCGCAGGATATACACTTTCTTTATCCATATCCCAGGTATAGACAATTGGGAAGCGGATTATCTCAGTCGCCAAACGTTACATCCGGGAGAATGGTCTCTTCACCCAGAGGTATTTCTTCAGATTGTTCAAATGTGGGGACTTCCAGAAATAGATCTGATGGCTTCTCATCTAAACAAGAAACTTCCCAGGTATCTGTCCAGATCCAGGGATCCTCAGGTGGAGGCAGTGGATGCATTGTCACTTCCTT
This sequence comes from Bombina bombina, assembly GCF_027579735.1. Taxonomy (NCBI): domain Eukaryota; kingdom Metazoa; phylum Chordata; class Amphibia; order Anura; family Bombinatoridae; genus Bombina; species Bombina bombina. The sequence goes on from NW_026511830.1 coordinate 326,612, forward strand.
GGAAGTATCATCCTGCCTATATCTTTCCGCCTCTAGTTCTTCTTCCAAGAGTAATTTCCAAGATTCTAAAGGAGTGCTCGTTTGTTCTGCTGGTGGCTCCAGCATGGCCTCTTGTCAGGATGGCCACTTACCAACCATGGACTCTTCCGTTAAGACCAGACCTTCTATCGCAAGGTCCTTTTTTCCATCAGGATCTCAAATCCTTAAATTTGAAGGTATGGAGATTGAACGCTTGATTCTCAGTCATAGAGGTTTCTCTGACTCTGTGATTAATACTATGTTACAGGCTCGTAAATCTGTTTCTAGGAAGATATATTATCGAGTCTGGAAGATTTACATTTCTTGGTGTCTTTCTCATCATTTTTCTTGGCATTCTTTTAGAATTCCTAGAATTTTACAGTTTCTTCAGGATGGTTTGGATAAAGGTTTGTCTGCAAGTTCCTTGAAAGGACAAATCTCTGCTCTTTCTGTTCTTTTTCACAGAAAGATTGCTAGTCTTCCCGATATTCATTGTTTTGTACAAGCTTTGGTTCGTATAAAACCTGTTATTAAGTCAATTTCTCCTCCTTGGAGTTTGAATTTGGTTCTGGGGGCTCTTCAAACTCCTCCGTTTGAACCTATGCATTCGCTGGACATTTAATTACTTTCTTGGAAAGTTTTGTTTCTTTTGGCCATCTCTTCTGCTAGAAGAGTTTCTGAATTATCTGCTCTTTCTTGTGAGTCTCCTTTTCTGATTTTTCATCAGGATAAGGCGGTGTTGCGAACTTCTTTTAAATTTTTACCTAAGGTTGTGAATTCTAACAACATTAGTAGAGAAATTGTGGTTCCTTCATTGTGTCCTAATCCTAAGAATTCTAAGGAAAGATTGTTGCATTCTTTGGATGTAGTTAGAGCTTTGAAATATTATGTTGAAGCTACTAAAAATTTCCGAAAGACTTCTAGTCTATTTGTTATCTTTTCCGGTTCTAGGAAAGGTCAGAAGGCCTCTGCCATTTCTTTGGCGTCTTGGTTAAAGTCTTTGATTCATCATGCTTATGTTGAGTCGGGTAAAACTCCGCCTCAAAGGATTACAGCTCATTCTACTAGGTCAGTTTCTACTTCCTGGGCGTTTAGGAATGAAGCTTCGGTTGATCAGATTTGCAAAGCAGCAACTTGGTCTTCATTGCATACTTTTACTAAATTCTACCATTTTGATGTGTTTTCTTCTTCTGAAGCAGTTTTTGGTAGAAAAGTACTTCAGGCAGCTTTTTCAGTTTGATTCTTCTGCTTATAATTTCAGTTTTTTTCATTATAAGATTTAAACTTTATTTTGGGTGTGGATTATTTTCAGCGGAATTGGCTGTCTTTATTTTATCCCTCCCTCTCTAGTGACTCTTGCGTGGAAGATCCACATCTTGGGTATTCATTATCCCATACGTCACTAGCTCATGGATTCTTGCTAATTACATGAAAGAAAACATAATTTATGTAAGAACTTACCTGATAAATTCATTTCTTTCATATTAGCAAGAGTCCATGAGGCCCACCCATTTTTTGGTGGTTAGGATTTTTTTGTATAAAGCACAATTATTCCAATTCCTTATTTTTTATGCTTTCGCACTTTTGTCTTATCACCCCACTTCTTGGCTATGCGTTAAACTGATTTGTGGGTGTGGTGAGGGGTGTATTTATAGGCATTTTGAGGTTTGGGAAACTTTGCCCCTCCTGGTAGGAATGTATATCCCATACGTCACTAGCTCATGGACTCTTGCTAATATGAAAGAAATGAATTTATCAGGTAAGTTCTTACATAAATTATGTTTTTGTTACATAATCTGGATGTAGTTAGAGCTTTAAAGTTCTACTTCCATGCTGCCAAGGAATTTCGACAGTTCTCTTCCCTGTTCATTCTGCATTATGATAAGCGCAGGGTCAGATGGGCACTGCAGTTACTCTTTCCTTTTGGCTGGGAAGCTTAATTTGCTCAGCATTTATTAAAGCGGGGCAGCAGCCTCCATCATGGATTATTGTACATTCTACCCGTGCAGTGTCTTTGTCTTGGGCCTTCAAGAATGAGGCTTCAGTGGAACAGATCTGTAAGGTTGCTACATGGTCCTCGTTGCATACTTTTACAAAGTTTTACAAATTTGATGATGTTGCCTCAGTTGAAGCTTCATTTGGGATAAAGGTTCTTCAAGCGGCGGTGCTTACTGTTTAGGACTGCCTTATCCTCTTTCCCCTCCTATTCATTCCATGTCCTCCTCAGCTTAGGTATTAGTTTCCCATAGGTAATGGATTAATTTGTGGACTTTCATTGCCATTAGAAAGAAAATATAGTTTATGCTTACCTGATAAAAAAAATTTTCCCTTGGCAGTGAGAGTCCACGAACCAGCCCTGTTTTTCTTTAGTGGCGGCATTTTTCTGGCACCTCTGTACCCCTTGTATCTCTCTACCTTTCCTTATCCTTGGCTTGGACTGTCTACTGAGATCGTAGGGGAAGTGGGAGGGATATTTAATGATTTGCTGGTGGCCAGGCCAGGTGTTGTATTCCCATAGGTAATGAATGAATTTGTGGACTCTCACTGGCAAGAAAGAAAATAATTTATCAGGCAAGCATAAATTAAATTATCTCATCACATTCTTAGAGGCCTCCATAACTTGTCAATACATCCGAATCTCTTATCTAGAAGTCTATTTAACTCCTTCAATGGCCTGTTTTTGTTTTTTTAACCCTTATGTCAAAAACAAACCTATCAGTCACAAACTCCTTATTCATGTGCTGGCACATTATTGCGCTATTTCTACTTCTGGTTTTTGTGTATCCTATATTGATTAAATGTACTTAAAGGGAAAGTCAAGTCCAAAATAAACTCTTATGATTTAAATAGGGCATGTAATTTTAAACAACTTTCCAATTTACTTTTAGCACCAATTTTTCTTTGTTCTCTTTGTATTCTTAGCTGAAAGCTAAACCTAGGTAGGCTCATTTGCTAATTTCTTAGACCTTGAAGGCCACCTCTTAAGTGAATGCATTTTGACAGTTTTCACCATTAGAGGATGTTAGTTCATGTGTTTTATATAGATAACATTGAGCTTACACACGTGAAGTTACCTAGGAGTAAGCACTGATTGGCTAAAATGCAAGTCTGTCAAAATACCTGAAATAAGGGGGAAGTTTGCAGAGGCTTAGATACAAGGTAATCACAAAGGTAAAGAGTGTGTTATTATAACTATGTTGGTTATGCAAAACTGGAGAATTTCATCTTTACCTTTACTTACATTTTTAGCTTGATATTAAAAAAAAAAAAAATAAAGCTGAATAATCTACATCACATCACAACATTTATGACAGATTTTTTTTGTTGTTGTTGTTTTTTTCTAGTATGCCAGCCACCATCTTCTCTGTTTTTATATATGGATATTTCCTTTCCAAATGGTGTCTTCTTCACTGTAGTTAAACTATGAGTAGTCTTAATATTGTTTGTGTTCCTGTTCTTTGCATCTAATATTAATCAAGCAAACAATGGCAGAGGAGATCAAATTATGAGATGATCTGGAGGAAGGCACAGTTGTACATTTTTATCTGTCAAAAAAGGATCTGTTTATCTTCTTCCTATTGCATCTTTGTTCAGGTTTGCAATTCCCAGAAAGCATGACACCTAGATTCCTGTGGATGAAACTGAGATGAAAGCAGTTACTTGTGACAAAGATACATGGCATGTACTGTTATTGGAAGTAGACATTTTTTCTCTCAATATAATATTTTAATTGAGGTTACAATCATAAACAATAGTGCAATAGTAAGACATATTTAGGTGTTTCTTACCATTTTACAGAGTAATCAGAGGAGAACAGGATAGTTAACATCTTACTGCTAGTTTCTCTATGGCTCCTCGAGGGAGGTCCATTAAACGACAATCCTCATTTTTTCATTTATTTTTTAACAAGTAAAACAGGTAAAACAGATGGCTGGACAATCATTAACATTGCTGACAGTCTCTGGTAATAGCTTGTAAACATGAAATGTCCAATAATAACCTATAGGAGCTATAAAGGATAGCTCCCTTGAAGTACGTAGTAAACAACATTGTGTTACAGGGATTTCACACAATTTCCTTAGAAAGGAACAGAAAAGAAATAGAGAAAGGAAAGAGAGAATAGAAAGTGAAGGGGGGAGGGAAAGGGGGGGGGTGATCAGCAGACGGCTGTATGTGTTCAGGCTTTGGAGGTTTTGTTTTGTGGGAGTGCATCCCATGGAGACCAGATATCAGCATGTAAATTTATGATTCCCTGCCCTGTTAAGGTAGACTGCTTCCTCCATTAACTTAATGTTAGATATAATCTCTATTACCTTTCCTAGTGAAAGGGCACTCTGCTGTTTCCAGTGTCTTGCTATAGTAAGTTTGGTGGACATCAGTAGGTAGATATGTGTTTCCGGGGTTTGGGGATTTTAGGGATGTTCAGGTGTAGTAGGTAAGTATTGGGGCCCTGGTCTGTCGGGAGGGAGAGATGTCTACATAGATCAAGGAATTTGGTCCATAGTTTACGGATTTCTGGACAGCTCCACCAAATGTGGATGTCGTCTCCTTTTTCACCACAGCCCCTCTAGCACTTATCCGAAGTAGTGGGAGAGAATCTGTGTAACCTATTAGGGACCCAGTGCCATCTTGTTAAAATTTTATAAAATAGCTCGAAGAGCGTTATGCAGTGAACCACCTGTCTAGTATCAGCGATAGCTCTCGTCCATATTTGTGTGTCAAATTCTCTGTCAAGGTCTCTTTCCCACGCTAAGATATTGTGTGTTTTCTTTCATGTAATTAGCAAGAGTCCATGAGCTAGTGACGTATGGGATATACATTCCTACCAGGAGGGGCAAAGTTTCCCAAACCTCAAAATGCCTATAAATACACCCCTCACCACACCCACAAATCAGTTTTACAAACCTATGGAGGTGGTGAAGTAAGTTTGTGCTAGATTCTACGTTGATATGCGCTCCGCAGCAGGTTGGAGCCCGTTTTTCCTCTCAGCGTGCAGTGAATGTCAGAGGGATGTGAGGAGAGTATTGCCTATTTGAATGCAGTGATCTCCTTCTACGGGGTCTATTTCATAGGTTCTCTGTTATCGGTTACTTGTGACAAAGATACATCTCTTACCTCCCTTTTCAGATCGACGATATACTCTTATATATACCATTTCCTCTACGGATTCTCGTTTCAGTACTGGTTTGGCTTTCTACTACATGTAGATGAGTGTCCTGGGGTAAGTAAGTCTTATTTTCTGTGACACTCTAAGCTATGGTTGGGCACTTTTATATAAAGTTCTAAATATATGTATTCAAACATTTATTTGCCTTGACTCAGGATGTTCAACGTTCCTTATTTCAGACAGTCAGTTTCATATTTGGGATAATGCATATGAATAAATCATTTTTTCTTACCTTAAAAATTTGACTTTGTCCCTGTGGGCTGTTAGGCTAGCGGGGGCTGAAAATGCTTCATTTTATTGCGTCATTCTTGGCGCGGACTTTTTTGGCGCAAAATTTTTTTCTGTTTCCGGCGTCATACGTGTAGCCGGAAGTTGCGTCATTTTTGACGTTTTTTTGCGCCAAAGGTGTCGGCGTTCCGGATGTGGCGTCATTTTGGCTCCAAAAGCATTTAGGCGCCAAATAATGTGGGCGTCTTTTTTGGCGCTAAAAAAATATGGGCGTCACTATTGTCTCCACATTATTTAAGTCTCATTATTTATTGCTTCTGGTTGCTAGAAGCTTGTTCACTGGCATTTTTTCCCATTCCTGAAACTGTCATTTAAGGAATTTGATCATTTTTGCTTTATATGTTGTTTTTTCTATTACATATTGCAAGATGTCCCACGTTGAAGCTGAGTCAGAAGATACTTCTGGAAAATCCCTGCCTGGTGCTGGAGCTACCAAAGCTAAGTGTATCTGCTGTAAACTTTTGGTATCTGTTCCTCCAGCTGTTGTTTGTACTGTTTGTCATGACAAACTTGCTAATGCAGATAATATTTCCTTTAGTACTGTTACATTACCTGTTGCTGTTCCGTCAACATCTAATACTCAGAGTGTTCCTGATAACATAAGAGATTTTGTTTCTAAATCCATTAAGAAGGCTATGTCTGTTATTCCTCCTTCTAGTAAACGTAAAAAGTCTTTTAAAACTTCTCTTTTTTCAGATGAATTTTTAAATGAACATCATCATTCTGATACTGATATTGGTTCTTCTGATTCAGAGGATTCTGTCTCAGAGGTTGATGCTGATAAATCTTCATATTTATTTAAAATGGAATTTATTAGTTCTTTACTTAAAGAAGTCCTAATTGCTTTAGAAATTGAGGATTCTAGTCCTCTTGATACTAAATCTAAAAGTTTAGATAAGGTTTTTAAATCTCCTGTAGTTATTCCAGAAGTTTTTCCTGTCCCTGGTGCTATTTCTGAAGTAATTTCCAGGGAATGGAATAATTTGGGTAATTCTTTTACTCCTTCTAAACGTTTTAAGCAATTATATCCTGTGCCATCTGACAGATTAGAATTTTGGGACAAAATCCCTAAGGTTGATGGGGCTGTCTCTACTCTTGCTAAGCGTACTACTATTCCTACGGCAGATGGTACTTCCTTTAAGGATCCTTTAGATAGGAAAATTGAATCCTTTCTAAGAAAAGCTTACTTGTGTTCAAGTAATCTTCTTAGACCTGCTATATCTTTAGCGGATGTTGCTGCAGCTTCAACCTTTTGGTTAGAAGCTTTAGCGCAACAAGTAACAGATCATAATTCTCATAGCATTATTATTCTTCTACAACATGCTAATAATTTTATTTGTGATGCCATCTTTGATATCATTAGAGTTGATGTCAGGTATATGTCTCTAGCTATTTTAGCTAGAAGAGCTTTATGGCTTAAAACTTGGAATGCTGATATGTCTTCTAAGTCTACTCTGCTTTCCCTTTCTTTCCAGGGTAATAAATTATTTGGTTCTCAGTTGGATTCTATTATCTCAACTGTTACTGGAGGGAAAGGAACTTTTTTACCACAGGATAAAAAATCTAAAGGTAAATTTAGGTCTAATAATCGTTTTCGTTCCTTTCGTCACAACAAGGAACAAAAGCCTGATCCTTCATCCTCAGGAGCGGTATCAGTTTGGAAACCATCTCCAGTCTGGAATAAATCCAAGCCTTTTAGAAAACCAAAGCCAGCTCCCAAGTCCACATGAAGGTGCAGCCCTCATTCCAGCTCAGCTGGTAGGGGGCAGATTACGTTTTTTTTAATGAAATTTGGTTCAATTCTGTTCACAATCTCTGGATTCAGAACATCGTTTCAAAAGGGTACAGAATTGGCTTCTAGATAAGGCCTCCTGCAAAGAGATTTTTTCTTTCCCATGTCCCAGTAAACCTAGCGAAGGCTCAAGCATTTCTGAAATGTGTTTCAGATCTAGAGTTGGCTGGAGTAATTATACCAGTTCCAGTTCTGGAACAGGGGCTGGGGTTTTATTCAAATCTCTTCATTGTACCAAAGAAGGAGAATTCCTTCAGACCAGTTCTGGATCTAAAAATATTGAATCGTTATGTAAGGATACCAACATTCAAAATGATAACTGTAAGGACTATCCTGCCTTTTGTTCAGCAAGAGCATTATATGTCCACAATAGATTTACAGGATGCATATCTGCATATTCCGATTCATCCAGATCACTATCAGTTTCTGAGATTCTCTTTCCTAGACAAGCATTACCAGTTTGTGGCTCTACCGTTTGGCCTAGCTACTGCCCCAAGAATTTTTACAAAGGTTCTCGGTGCCCTTCTGTCTGTAATCAGAGAACAGGGTATTGTGGTATTTCCTTATTTGGACGATATCTTGGTACTTGCTCAGTCTTCACATTTAGCAGAATCTCATACGAATCGACTTGTGTTGTTTCTTCAAGATCATGGTTGGAGGATCAATTTACCAAAAAGTTAATTGATTCCTCAGACAAGGGTAACCTTTTTAGGTTTTCAGATAGATTCAGTGTCCATGACTCTGTCTTTGACAGACAAGAGACGTCTAAAGTTGATATCAGCTTGTCGAATCCTTCAGTCACAATCATTCCCTTCGGTAGCTTTATGCATGGAAATTCTAGGTCTTATGACTGCAGCATCGGACGCGATCCCCTTTGCTCGTTTTCACATGCAACCTCTTCAGCTCTGTATGCTGAACCAGTGGTGCAGGGATTACACAAAGATATCTCAATTAATATCTTTAACACCGATTGTACGACACTCTCTGATGTGGTGGACAGATCACCATCGTTTAGTTCAGGGGGCTTCTTTTGTTCTTCCGACCTGGACTGTAATTTCAACAGATGCAAGTCTGACAGGTTGGGGAGCTGTTTGGGGGTCTCTGACAGCACAAGGGGTTTGGGAATCTCAGGATGTGAGATTACCAATCAATATTTTGAAACTCCGTGCAATTTTCAGAGCTCTTCAGTCATGGCCTCTTCTAAAGAGAGAATCGTTCATTTGTTTTCAGACAGACAATGTCACAACTGTGGCATACATCAATCATCAAGGAGGGACTCACAGTCCTCTGGCTATGAAGGAAGTATCTCAAATTCTGGTATGGGCGGAATCCAGTCTTGTCTAGTTTCTGCGGTTCATATCCCAGGTATAGACAATTGGGAAGCAGATTATCTCAGCCGCCAAACGTTACATCCGGGCGAATGGTCTCTTCACCCAGAGGTATTTCTTCAGATTGTTCAAATGTGGGGACTTCCAGAAATAGATCTGATGGCCTCTCATTTAAACAAGAAACTTCCCAGGTATCTGTCCAGATCCAGGGATCCTCAAGCGGAAGCAGTGGATGCATTGTCACTTCCTTGGAAGTATCATCCTGCCTATATCTTTCCACCTCTAGTTCTTCCAAGAGTAATCTCCAAGATTCTGAAGGAATGCTCGTTTGTTCTGCTGGTAGCTCCAGCATGGCCTCACAGGTTTTGGTATGCGGATCTTGTCCGGATGGCCTCTTGCCAACCGTGGACTCTTTCGTTAAGACCAGACCTTTTGTCGCAAGATCCTTTTTTCCATCAGGATCTCAAATCCTTAAATTTAAAGGTATGGAGATTGAACGCTTGATTCTTAGTCAAAGAGGTTTCTCTGACTCTATGATTAATACTATGTTACAGGCTCGTAAATCTGTATCTAGGGAGATATATTATAGAGTCTGGAAGACATATTTCTTGGTGTCTTTCTCATCATTTTTCCTGGCATTCTTTTAGAATTCCGAGAATTTTACAATTTCTTCAGGATGGTTTGGATAAAGGTTTGTCTGCAAGTTCCTTGAAAGGACAAATCTCTGCTCTTTCTGTTCTTTTTCACAGAAAGATTGCTAATCTTCCTGATATTCATTGTTTTGTACAAGCTTTGGTTCGTATAAAACCTGTCATTAAGTCAATTTCTCCTCCTTGGAGTTTGAATTTGGTTCTGGGGGCTCTTCAAGCTCCTCCGTTTGAACCTATGCATTCGTTGGACATCAAATTACTTTCTTGGAAAGTTTTGTTCCTTTTGGCTATCTCTTCTGCCAGACGAGTTTCTGAATTATCTGCTCTTTCTTGTGAGTCTCCTTTTCTGATTTTTCATCAGGATAAGGCGGTGTTGCGAACTTCTTTTACATTTTTACCTAAGGTTGTGAATTCTAACAACATCAGTAGAGAAATTGTGGTTCCTTCATTGTGTCATAATCCTAAGAATTCTAAGGAGAGATCATTGCATTCTTTGGATGTTCTTAGAGCTTTGAAATATTATGTTGAAGCTACTAAGAATTTCCGAAAGACTTCTAGTCTATTTGTTATCTTTTCCGGTTCTAGGAAAGGTCAGAAGGCCTCTGCCATTTCTTTGGCATCTTGGTTGAAATCTTTAATTCATCATACTTATGTCGAGTCGGGTAAAACTCCGCCTCAAAGGATTACAGCTCATTCTACTAGGTCAGTTTCTACTTCCTGGGCGTTTAGGAATGAAGCTTCGGTTGATCAGATTTGCAAAGCAGCAACTTGGTCTTCTTTGCATACTTTTACTAAATTCTACCATTTTGATGTGTTTTCTTCTTCTGAAGCTGTTTTTGGTAGAAAAGTACTTCAGGCAGCTGTTTCAGTTTGAATCTTCTGCTTATAATTTAAACTTTATTTTGGGTGTGGATTATTTTTCAGCGGAATTGGCTGTCTTTATTTTATCCCTCCCTCTCTAGTGACTCTTGCGTGGAAAGATCCACATCTTGGGTAGTCATTATCCCATACGTCACTAGCTCATGGACTCTTGCTAATTACATGAAAGAAAACATAATTTATGTAAGAACTTACCTGATAAATTCATTTCTTTCATATTAGCAAGAGTCCATGAGGCCCACCCTTTTTTTGTGGTGGTTATGATTTTTTTGTATAATGCACAATTATTCCAATTCCTTATTTTTTATGCTTTCGCACTTTTTTCTTATCACCCCACTTCTTGGCTATTCGTTAAACTGATTTGTGGGTGTGGTGAGGGGTGTATTTATAGGCATTTTGAGGTTTGGGAAACTTTGCCCCTCCTGGTAGGAATGTATATCCCATACGTCACTAGCTCATGGACTCTTGCTAATATGAAAGAAATGAATTTATCAGGTAAGTTCTTACATAAATTATGTTTTTTTGTAGGGTAGGACAGTTTTGAAGGCATAGATAATGTATCAGGAGTGGTTTGTGTCCCTGCAACCCCAGTTTCCACCTGGATTCCCATAATGTGTGATTACGCAGTAAAGATTTAAAGAAGTTACAACTACTCAGTAGGGATCTAAAGCGCATTACTTCAAAGTGCATTTTCCACGGGATCGCATACTGTGCCACCAGCTCAGGACAAGTAGCCCAGGCGTTCCCGACATACATGTCATGTAGGGTTTTTATAGTGAGAGCAGACCAGCCAGAGGTGTTAGAGTCTGGTAATCCCTTGAGGAGTCCTTGTATACTGTGAATAGGACATGGATGTGGGGCTACCATTTGGAAAGTGGCACAATTTTGCCACATAGAGAGGCAGTGTTTGATAATGGGATTAGACAGGGAAGTAAGGGGTCCACAGTGTAGTGGGATCCATATTAGGTCAGGTAAAAGGATGTAAGGAGGAAGTGAGGCCTGTTCTATGTCGTACTATCAAGGGGCTATTTAGTGAGTCCCCATCCTGAGATATGGGTAAGCATAGCTGCTTCATAGTGCATTCTAAGATTGGGAAGGCCCAGTCCTCCTCTATCTGTCGGAGCTTGCAGTAGGAAGTAGACATTTTATATAAAATGCCTTCATCAGTCTTGACTTGGAAACTTATTAATCTGCAGCTCAACTACACACCTTAATTAGATAACAGGTGAGCAAAGCAGTGCTACTGTAACACAATGTTGCCTAAGCTTATGTGCTCAGCTTTGTTCCATAACACAAACATTCTGGGTTCACTTTGGATCTTCAACAATGAGTAATGGAGTATGACTTATAGCTGCTGGAGCCACTTGGTCTGTTTTTAAGGTCACAATATGTGTACATCAGCATTCTTCTTTCCTACACAGTACTGAAAACAAATAGGTAAACTAAAAGAAGGACTGGAAGGTATAAAAGGCCCATAAGAATACCATTTGGCTATTCTCTAAAGCCATTCTTGTTCTTTTTCTCACTTTTCTGGTATGACTTTGATTTGTTTCCTGGACTTCGCTAATGGCCTGCCCCTTTCCTGTGTTGTCTGCTTCTGGATGCTGACATTTGCATCTATGTTTTGGAGTATTTTTACGGTACCTCCCTGTATTTCATGATCTGGTTATGGACTGATTTATGGCCTCATGATCTTGACTTCAAACCTGACTACTCTCTTACCTATTTCTCTGGTATTCACACTGGTTCCTAATAACTACTCCAGCTGCTGACCCTTGCTTGTGCTAGACTACTGATTCCTGCGCATCTCCTGCACAAATTAAATCAGCAATTTGTAAAGGGACAAAGGTATGTTTCTCACAGATTTTGTCAGGTTTTGATTTAACCCCTTAAGGACCAAGGACGTATACCATATTTCCTCAAAAAAAAGTCACTTAATGACTGAGGACGTATGGCGTACGTCCTTGGTATTGGAAAGTGGTGGAAGTGATCCTGCTCGCTTCCAGCCACTTTCCGGTTATTGCAGTGATGTCTCGATATCGAGGCATCCTGCAATTACCTTGCATGGCCATCCGATGCAGAGAGAGCCACTCTGTGGCCCTCTCTGCACCAGACATCGATGGCCGGTATCGTTGGTGGGTGGGAGCCGGTCTGGGAGGCGGGTGGTGGTGGGGGGTTGGTGTTTGGGGGGGTAAGCTTACATTACAGAAAAAAAATTACATTAAAAAAAAAAAAAATTTTGTAAACTGGGTACTGGCAGACAGCTGCCAGTACCCAAGATGGCTACCAATAAGGTAGAGGGGGAGGGTTAGAGAGCTGTTTAGGGAGGATCAGGGAGTTTGGGGGCTAAGGGGGGGTCCTACACAGTAGCATATGTAAATATGCTAAAAAAATATATCAAACATAAAAGATACCTTTTATATTAGTACTGGCAGACTTTCTGCCAGTACTTAAGATGGCGGGGACAATTGTTTGGTGATGGAGGGAAGAGAGCTCTTTGGGTGGGATCAGGGGGTCTGATGTGTCAGGTGGGAGGCTGATCTCTACACTAAAGCTAAAATTAACCTTGAGAGCCCCCTACAAGCTACCTAATTAAACCCTTCACTGATGGGCATAATTCACGTGTGGTGCGCAGTGGCATTTAGCGGCCTTCTAATTATCAAAAAACAACGCCAAAGCCATATATGTCTATTTCTGAACAAAGGGGATCCCAGAGAAGCATTTACAACCATTTGTGCCATAATTACACAAGCTGTTTGTAAATAATTTCAGTGAGAAACCTAAAGTTTGTGAAAAAGTTTGTGACAAAGTGAACGTTTTTTTTTTTTATTTGATCGCATTTGGCGGTGAAATGGTGGCATGAAATATACCAAAATGGGCCTATATCAATACTTTGGGTTGTCTACTACACTAAAGCTATAATTAACCCTACAAGCTCCCTACAAGATCCCTAATTAACCCCTTCACTGCTGGGCATAATACACGTATGGTGCGCAGCGGCATTTAGCGGCCTTCTAATTACCAAAAAGCAACGCCAAAGCCATATATGTCTGCTATTTCTGAACAAAGGGGATCCCAGAGAAGCATTTACAATCGTTTGTGCCATAATTGCACAAGCTGTTTGTAAGTAATTTCAGTGAGAAACCTAAAATTGTGAAAAAGTTAACTTTTCTTTTTAATTTGGTCGCATTTGGCGGTGAAACAGTGGCATGAAATATACCAAAATGGGCCTAGATCAATACTTTGGGTTGTCTACTACACTACACTTAAGCTAAAATTAACCCTAGAAGCTCCCTACATGCTCCCTAATTAACCCCTTACTGCTGGGCATAATACACGTGTGGTGCGCAGTGTCATTTAGCGGCCTTCTAATTACCAAAAAGCAACACCAAAGCCATATATGTCTGCTTTTTCTGAACAAAGAGGATCCCAGAGAAGCATTTACAACCATTTATGCCATAATTGCACAAGTTGTTTGTAAATAATTTCAGTGAGAAACCTAAAGTTTGTGAAAAATATTGTGAAAAAGTGAAAAAAAAATGTATTTGATCGCATTTGGCGATGAAATGGTGGCATGAAATATACCAAAATTGGTCTAGATCAATACTTTGGGATGTCTTCTAAAAAATATATATATATATATATACATGTTAAGGGATATTCAGGGATTCCTGAAAGATATCAGTGTTCCAATGTAACTAGCGCTAATTTTGAAAAAAAGTGGTTTGGAAATAGCAAAGTACTACTTGTACTTATTGCCCTATAACTTTCAAAAAAAGCAAAGAACAAGTAAACATTGGGTATTTCTAAACTCAGGACAAAATTTAGAAACTATTTAGCATGGGAGTTTTTTGGTGGTTGTAGATGTGTAACAGATTTTGGGGGTCAAAGTAAGAAAAAGTGTGTTTTTTCCATTTTTTCCTCATATTTTATAATTTTTTTATAGTAAATTATAAGATATGATGAAAATAATGGTATCTTTAGAAAGTCCATTTAATGGTGAGATAAACGTTGTATAACATGTGTGGGTACAATAAATGAGTAAGAGGAAAATTACAGCTAAACACAAACACTGCAGAAATGCAAAAATAGCCTTGGTCCCAAACGGACAGAAAATGGAAAAGTGCGGTGGTCATTAAGGGGTTAAGGTCATCATGTTATTCTTTTTGGCAAGGCCGTCTGAGTGGGGTTTAAAAGCACAAATATTTTCTGCAAAGCTACAAGTGTTCATGCTACCAGTGAAGCTGACCAAAAACTCAATTAGGGTTTGATATCTGTTAAATAATTATAAAGCAGAGAAATAAATTTCCAAGTTCTGAAACTTTATTTGAATTGTTTTATTTATACAACAATTTATTAATAATGGTTAAAATACAAAAGATAAGCGCAGGGACACGTACATTTAACTACTTCCCAAGCTCTTTGATCTAAGGCAATGGCTTATACACACCACACACAGCAACTGTTATAAGAGGGACAATCCATCTCAAGTGGTCCAGCATTTCACCATTTTTAAATTTTCTTATTTTTTTTTGGATAATTACCTCTATTTATTGGTATTGGAAAAGCACTATTTTTTTATTTATTTTTTAAATTGTTTTACTTGGTTTAACCTTTGTGACCATCTTTGTGTCATGATGTACAGCCAATATTGGTTCTACAGATGTTTATGGAAACCTCAATATCTCAGCTCAGGATGGTCCTAGCTCTTTGGAAACAAAAACTGATATCTAGAACACAATACAAGGTACATGTACAATTTTAGACATTTTGAAAATTCTTGTTCCATAGACTTAGACCTTAAAGGTACAGTCCAGCCAAAATTGAAGACCACATGGATGCATTTAAATTTCGAATAGAAGCATTTTTGCACTATACACGTATTAGCAAATATACTTCTTATAAAATCTATAGTTGTTTCAGAGGTGTATTTAAGTATGCACTGTGCATCAGCATTTTAAACACAGCACTTGCTCAGAGAGTTAATTGCGGATATTATACAAGCCCCACTGATGCTCTGAGCAGTTGCAGTATTTCAAATACTGGTGCACTGAGAATATCTAGTTATGCTTCACATGTACTTGCAGAGAAAAATGTTAATACTAAGGGGCCGATTTATGAAAGTGCAAGCGGACATGATAGCGTATCATGTCCGCCACACATCGATAAATGCTGACAGCATACACTGTCGGCATTTATCATTGCACAAGCAGTTCTTGTGAACTGCTTGTGCAATGCCGCCCCCTGCAGATTCGCGGACAATCGACGGCTAGCAGGGGGTGTCAATCAACCCGATCGTATAGTATGGGGCGGATTGATGTCCGCAGCCTCAGAGCAGGAGGACAAGTTATGGAGCAGCGGTCTTTAGAACGTTGCTTCATAACTGCTGTTTCCTGCGAGCCTGAAGGTTCGCACAGAAACAGGGACATCAAGCTCCATTTGGAGCTTGATAATTCGGCCCCTAAAACTGTGATAACTTTTAAAAGAAGCATTTTTGTCAATAAATGTATATTGCAAATATGTTTATATTCAAAGATGTAATTTATCTATGTGCAGTTAAAGGGCCATAATACCCAAATGTTGAAACACTTGAAAGTGATGCAGCATAGCTGTAAAAAGCTGACTAGAAAATATCACCTGAACATCTCTATGTAAAAAAGAAAGATATTTTACCTCAAAAGTTCCTCAGTAGCCACATCCCATTGTAAAGGACTTCTAAGCAGCAAATCAGTATGTCTGTCTCGGGACAGCTAAAGGGTTGATCCTCGTGCACTCTCATGTTATTTCTTTTTTAAGATACAATGAGTCCACGGATTTCATCCTTACTTGTGGGATATCGCCTCCTGGTCAGCAGGAGGAGGCAAAGTGCACCACAGCAGAGCTGTATATATAGCTCCTCCCTTCCCTCCCACTCCAGTCATTCTCTTTGCCTGTGTTAGTGATAGGAAGAGGTAAAGTGAGGTGTTAGTTTAGATTCTTCAATCAAGAGTTTATTATTTTTAAAATGGTACCAGTAAGTGCTATTTTATTATAGGGTGCAGCCGTATTCCTTGTCAGCCTCTAGAGTAGAGCTAACAGGTGGCTTTAGAGCAATGGGAACTGGTGGGACATAGTTTCACTGTGCCTCCCATAATGAATGCTGCCTTTCTGATGATGGTCTTAGCAGATGCTAACTAAGGCCCTATGTGTTTTCACAGGATGACAGAAGAGAGAAGATTTCTTGACCCTGTGAAATATCATGCTGTCGCTCAGTGTAAAGGTATGTGCAGCCTTTTTTTTTTCTGGGAGATAGATTAGCTCAGATTTGGCTGGATATATTTTCTACCTGATATGCGCGGAAATAAAACTTTATTGGTGTAATAGTTTCCCTCCCTACTCTGTCATTTTCGTTTTTTAGATAAGACAGATCTTTGGTACATAGTGCTTTGTTTAAGTTTTTATCAAAACTTTTTTTGCCCTTGTTGGTACTATGGGCAGACGCTGGGGACGTTTATTTTGGGGTTAATATACTCTGGTATGGGCTGTTTGTTTGTATGCTGTAACAGTTCTTAGTGTTTGGTGAACCGGCGTTTACTCTTTACTTTAGATTTTTAAGCCGGGCCGGAAATGCTTCTCTTTGCGCCCACGATGGGCAGGGCTTAGTTTTCGCACGCCTGGAAGTCGCGCAGTAGTTTGTTTCTGGTGTTCCCGGCTTCAGGGCTTCTAGTTTTTCGGAAGTATGCCGCTTGTTCAATCCAAACAACAGTAGATTCATCCTTTACATACGGCATTTAAGTCACGCAGTTACGATCCAATGCCTGCTTGACTGCATGTTTAAAATTTTCATACAGACGATCCTGGGCATTTTAAGGATTAAGTGAGGTGGTCAGTGTACTGTGGGGGCAAGGTAGGCGCCTCAGCAGAGCTGTTGAGGCGGAGGTGTGCTTCTTTTTTCATGACATGAAAAAGCTGTTGATTTCAGTAAAAAAGTGAACGTTTAGTTTTTAAAGGCACAGTACACGTTCAGTTTAAAGGAAGTTTACTATGAAATCTCATGAGAGTTAAGTGAAATCTCATGAGAATACAGTAAAAGAGTTCATGACCTCAGCACTGCTGATGCTGATTGGCTGCAGTTCATTTCTTCATTTTTTATTTTTTTTTACCTGCAGCTGGGAGAAGCTGAGTATATCTTTTCACACAGAACTTACTCTGCTGAGCTGAGGAGATTGTGAGGTAAAATATCTTCCTTTTTTACATAGAGATGCTCAGGTGATATTTTCCTGTCAGCATTTTACAGTTATACTGCATCAGTTTCAAGTGATTTAGCATATGAGTATTATGTCACTTTAAATGTTTACCGGAATATCCCTTTAAGTCCTAATGTAATGATTAAAATTGCTGAAAGTTCCACTTTTAAGGTCAATTGATAATGGTAAGTGTCCAGGTCTTAGTTCTAAAAAATTTTTAGGGGGTACCGAGGTAAGTATAGTGTGCATGCAGAAAATTTCAGGTTTTACACTTCTTATGTTTCTCTTATGGGTTGAGAAAGTACAAATCTGTTTTTAACATTTCCCCTCACATTTGGGTTGATTATCTCTGGTTGGGTACCAGATAGGAACTTGACATTTTCATAGATATAAGTCCTCTATGGTAGCCTTCTACTGTGAGTTTGAGATTCCACTGGTTACAGAGTAAAAGGCTAGTAGAAATCTGGGGAAAGGCCTACTTATTTAATGTGTTTTATGAAATGAACATATGATAATATAAACATAACACATAGATTTTATCCAAATATGGAAATACAGTCTTCAATTGGTTGTTGTACAAATAAACATTGTCGTAAACAGAGCTTCTGTGATAAAAGCAGTAAGTGACTACAGCCCAAACCTTGTTCCAGAGGCCAAGCATGCTTACCTGTTACCTGCATATGCTCACCTTGTTCCAAAGACCAAGCATACTTACCTGTTACCTGCATATGCTCACCGTGTTCCAAAGACCAAGCATGCTTACCTGTTACCTGCATATGCTCACCTTGTTCCAAAGACCAAGCATACTTACCTGTTACCTGCATATGCTCACCTGATTCCAAAGACCAAGCATGCTTACCTGTTACCTGCATATGCTCACCTTGTTCCAAAGACCAAGCATACTTACCTGTTACCTGCATATGCTCACCTGATTCCAAAGACCAAGCATGCTTACCTGTTACCTGCATATGCTCACCTTGTTCCAAAGACCAAGCATGCTTACCTGTTACCTGCATATGCTCACCTTGTTCCAAAGACCAAGCATGCTTACCTGTTACCTGCATATGCTCACCTTGTTCCAAAGACCAAGCATACTTACCTGTTACCTGCATATGCTCACCTTGTTCCAGAGGCCAAGCATGCTTACCTGTTACCTGCATATGCTCACCTTGTTCCAAAGACCAAGCATACTTACCTGTTGCCTGCATATGCTCACCTTGTTCCAGAGACCAAGCATGCTTACCTTGGACCTGCTTATGCTCACCTTGTTCCAAAGACCAAGCATACTTACCTTGGACCTGCTTATGCTCACCTGATTCCTGAAAATCAAGCAAGCTTGATACTTGTGTCTGCTCACCTTGTACCTGAAGCTGTGCCTGTGGTACTTATCTGGTACTCTCTGTGACAGTCTAATTAACAGTAATCCTGTGCCTTCTGAGAATCCTGTGTCTACTATACCAGTGATAGTGTTCTTCAAATCAGCTGTGCCTACTGTACCTATCTGGTATTCCATGACAGTCTCACCAACAGTACCCACTTTGTATCCTGTGCCTGCTGAGAATCCTGTGTCTACCATACCAGAGACAGCCTTCCTCAAACTAGCTGTCCTTGCTGTACCTATCTGGTATCCCGTGACAGTCTCACCAACAGTACCCGCTGAGTATCCTGTGCCTGATGAGAATCCTGTGTCTACCATACCAGAGACAGCCTTCCTCAAACTATCTGTCCCTGCTGTACCTATCTGACAGTCTCACCAACAGTACCCGCTGGGTATCCTGTGCCTGATGAGAATCCTGTGACTGTTATACTAGTGACAGCTTTCCTCAAACCAGCTATACCTGTTGTACTTATCGAGTGTCCTGTTACAGTCTCACCCTCTACTGTACAATTCAAGCATCAGTAGTACCCACTGGACTTTGTTACTGCCACCTACTTAAAATTTCAGATCTTTGTATCATGTTCTGTCTTGGGCCTATGTTCAAACTTGCTGTTTCTGTGATCTTTAATTTAAACTACCAACTGTTCTTTTGCTTATCATTCAGTAAAGCCTTTAAAAGACTTTTTCTGTTCAGTGTATCTGTTCCTGCATTCTGAGTTTCACACACCCTAACCCCCTCACATATGCACACTATATTTACCTAGGTAGCCCCTAAAAGAAGATTAGAACTAAAACCCAAACCCTTTCCATTATAAATTGACCCTAAAAGTGGAACTTTCAGCAGCCTTGATCATTACATTAGGACTTAAGTTCCATGTCTATGGAACAAGAATGTGTAACACGTTTATATATGTATGTGTGCTTTTTAATGTGCTCTAGACATCAGTTTTTGTACCAAGGAGCTAGGACCATCCTGAGCTGATTTACTGAAGTTTTATTTGTTTTATACTATAAACTACTGACAACATTTCTCCCAAAATTTAAAATAAAAATATTGTCATTTAGAACATTTATTTGCAGAAAATGACAACTGGTCAAAATAACAAAAAAGATGCAGTGTTTTCAGACCTGGAATAATTCAAAGAAAACAAGTTTATATTCATTTTTAAGCAACATAATGGCTGTGTGGTATTGGGCATTGTCCTGCTGGAAAAAAAAACAATCCTCAGAGTTGGGAAACATTGTCAGAGCAGAAGGAAGCAAGTTTTCTTCCAGGATAACCTTGCAAACAGCTGAAGCAACCCCAGATCATCTCCGATCCTCCACTAAATTTCATAGTGCGTGTCAGACACTGTGGCTCATAGGCCTCTCCAGACCTCCATCTAACCATTAGATGACAAGGTGTTGGGTAAAGCTGAAAATTGGACTCATCAGAGAAGATGACCTGGAACCGGGCAGATTTATATTTGCTAAGGACACATGAATCAAGCAACATACAAGGTTATCCTGAAAGAAAACTTGCTTCCTTCTGCTCTGATAATGTTTCCCAACTCTGAGGATTGTTTTTTTCCAGCAGGACAATAATTAATACCACACAGCCTGGTCAAGGTGTGGCTGGAGGACCATTATTATTGCTATTTCTTTCTTTCATTGTGCTTATCACAGTTTCTGTAAACAGGAGCTGATTAGGCCCTAAGCCTGACTTTATCCTTAAACTCTTAAGTGTTCTTGTCTTGATAGGCCTTAATTTAGTAGATTTGTTTTATATTCCAAATTTGTTTATATTGAAAAAATATCTGACAAAACATGATAATAAATAAAATATAATCTGACACACTTTGTTTAAGAGATTTTTATGATTGAGGCAGAACATACATTTCAATAAATAAATTTAAATTTCTTTCATGTAATTAGCAAGAGTCCATGAGCTAGTGACGTATGGGATATACATTCCTACCAGGAGGGGCAAAGTTTCCCAAACCTTAAAATGCCTATAAATACACCCCTCACCACACCCACAATTCAGTTTTACAAACTTTGCCTCCGATGGAGGTGGTGAAGTAAGTTTGTGCTAGATTCTACGTTGATATGCGCTCCGCAGCAAGTTGGAGCCCGGTTTTCCTCTCAGTGTGCAGTGAATGTCAGAGGGATGTGAGGAGAGTATTGCCTATTTGAATGCAGTGATCTCCTTCTACGGGGTCTATTTCATAGGTTCTCTGTTATCGGTCGTAGAGATTCATCTCTTACCTCCCTTTTCAGATCGACGATATACTCTTATATATACCATTACCTCTGCTGATTCTCGTTTCAGTACTGGTTTGGCTTTCTACAAACATGTAGATGAGTGTCCTGGGGTAAGTAAATCTTATTTTCTGTGACACTCTAAGCTATGGTTGGGCACTTTGTTTATAAAGTTCTAAATATATGTATTCAAACATTTATTTGCCTTGACTCAGAATGTTCAACTTTCCTTATTTTTCAGACAATCAGTTTCATATTTGGGATAATGCATTTGAATTAATCATTTTTTCTTACCTTTCAAAAATTTGACTCTTTTTTTCCCTGTGGGCTGTTAGGCTCGCGGGGGCTGAAAATGCTTCATTTTATTGCGTCATTCTTGGCGCGGATTTTTTTGGCGCAAAAATTCTTTTCCGTTTCCGGCGTCATACGTGTCGCCGGAAGTTGCGTCATTTTTTTGACGTTATTTTGCGCCAAAAATGTCGGCGTTCCGGATGTGGCGTCATTTTTGGCGCCAAAAGCATTTAGGCGCCAAATAATGTGGGCGTCTTGTTTGGCGCTAAAAAAATATGGGCGTCGCTTTTGTCTCCACATTATTTAAGTCTCATTATTTATTGCTTCTGGTTGCTAGAAGCTTGTTCACTGGCATTTTTTTCCCATTCCTGAAACTGTCATTTAAGGATTTTGTTCAATTTTGCTTTATATGTTGTTTTTTCTATTACATATTGCAAGATGTTCCACGTTGCAACTGAGTCAGAAGATACTTTAGGAAAATCACTGCCGGGGCTGGAGCTACCAAGCTAAGTGTATCTGCTATAAATTTTTGGTATCTGTTTCTCCAGCTGTTGTTTGTATTGCATGTCATGACAAACTTATTAATGCAGATAAAATTTCCTTTAGTACTGTTATATTACCTGTTGCTGTTCCGTCAACATCTAAATTTCAGAGTGTTCCTGATAAACATAAGAGATTTTATGTTTTAAATCCATTTAGAAGGCTATGTCTGTTATTTCTCCTTCTAGTTTACATAAAAGTCCTTTAAAACTTCTCTTTTTTTCAGATGAATTTTTAAATGAACATCATCATTCTGATACTGATAATGGTTCTTCTGGTTCAGAGGTTTCTGTCTCAGAGGTTGATGCTGATAAATCTTTGTATTTGTTCAAGATGGAATTTATTCGTTCTTTATTTTAAAGAAGTATTAATTGCTTTAGATATAGAGGATTCTGGTCCTCTTGATACTGAATCCAAACGTTTAAATAGGGTTTTTAAATCTCCTGTAGTTATTCCAGAAGTGTTTAATCTCCCTGATGTTTTTTCTGAAGTAATTTCCAGGGAATGGAATAATTTGGGTAATTCTTTTACTCCTTCTAAACGTTTAAGCAATTATATCCTGTGCCATCTGACAGATTAGAGTTTTTTGGGACAAAATCCCTAAGGTTTGGGGCTGTCTCTATTCCTGCTAAAATGTACTACTATTTCTACGGCAGATAGTACTAAATTTAAGGATCCTTTAGATAAGAAAATTGAATCCTTTCTAAGAAAAGTTTACTTATGTTCAGGTAATCTTCTTAGACCTGCTATATTTTTACCGGATGTTGCTGCAGCTTCAACTTTTTGGTTAGAAGTTTTAGCACAACAAGTAACAGATCATAATTTTATAGCATTATTATTATTCTATAACATGCTAATAATTTTATTGGTGATACCATCTTTTGATATCATTAGTGTTGATGTCAGGTATATGTCTCTAGCTATTTTAGCTAGAAAAGCTTTATGGATTAAACTTGGAATGCTGATATGTCTTCTAAGTCAACTTTGTTTTCCCTTTCTGTCCAGGGTAATAATCATTTTTTCGTTCTTTTTTTCATAATAAGGAACAAAAGCCTGATCCTTCATCCTCAGGAGCGGTATCAGTTTGGAAACTTTTTCCAGTTTGGAATATATCCAAGCCTTATAGAAACCTATAGTCAGCTCCTAAGTACCCATGAAGGTGCGGCCCTTTTTTCCAGTTCAGCTGGTATGGGGCAGATTATGTTTTCTTCAAAGGAATTTGGATCAATTCCGTTCTCAATCTCTGGTTTCAGAACATTGTTTCAGAAAGGTACAGAATTGGCTTCAAGTTAAGGCCTCCTGCTAAGAGATTTTTTTCTTTCCCGTGTCCCAGTTAACACAGCAAGGCTCAGCATTTCTGAAATGTGTTTCAGATCTAGAGTTGGCTGGAGTAATTATGCCAGTTCCAGTTCTGGAACAGGGACTAGGGTTTTATTTTATCTCTTCATTGTACCAAAGAAGGTCAATTCCTTCAGACCAGTTCCGGATCTATCAATATTGAATCGTTATGTAAGGATACCAACATTCAAGATGGTTACTGTAGGACTATTCTGCCTTTTGTTTAGTAAGGGCATTATATGTCTACAATAGATTTACAGGATGTGTATCTGCATATTCCGATTCATCCAGATCATTTTTAGTGTCTGAGATTCTCTTTTTCGACAAGCATTACCAGTTTTGTGGCTCTACCGTTTGGCCTAGCCTCAGTTCCAAGAATTTTTTTCAAAGATTCTCGGTGCCCTTCTTTCTGTATTCAGAGAACGGGGTTTTGGTATTTCCTTATTTGGACGATTATCTTGGTATTTGCTCAGTCTTCTCATTCGAAGAATCTCATGCAAATCGATTTGTGTTGTTTCTTCAAGATCATGGTTGGAGGATCAATTTACCAAAAAGTTCATTGATTCCTCAGTCAAGGGTAACCTTTCTGGGTTTCCAGATAGATTCAGTGTCCATGACTCTGTCTTTAACAGACAAAAGACGTCTAAAATTGATTTCAGCTTGTCGAAACCTTCAGTCACAATCATTCCCTTCGGTAACCTTATGCATGGAAATTCTAGGTCTTATGACTGCTGCATCGGACGCGATCCCCTTTGCTCGTTTTCACATGCGACCTCTTCAGCTCTGTATGCTGAATCAATGGTGCAAGGATTACACAAAGATATCTCAATTTATATCTTTAAAAACCGATTGTTCGACACTCTCTAACGTGGTGGACAGATCACCATTGTTTAATTTAGGGGGCTTCTTTTTGTGCTTCCGACCTGGACTGTAATTTCAACAGATACAAGTCTCACAGGTTGGGGAGCTGTGTGGGGATCTCTGACGGCACAAGGAGTTTGGGAATCTCAGGAGGTGAGATTACCGATCAATATTTTGGAACTCCGTGCAATTTTCAGAGCTCTTCAGTTTTGGCCTCTTCTGTAGAGAGAATCGTTCATTTGTTTTCAGACAGACAATGTCACAACTGTGGCATACATCAATCATCAAGGAGGGACTCACAGTCCTCTGGCTATGAAAGAAGTATCTCGAATTTTTTTGGTTTGGGCGGAATCCAGCTCCTGTCTAATCTCTGCGGTTTATATCCCAGGTGTAGACAATTGGGAAGCGGATTATCTCAGCCGCCAAATGTTCCATCCGGGCGAATGGTCTCTTCACCCAGAGGTATTTCTTCAGATTGTTCAAATGTGGGAACTTCCAGAAATAGATCTGATGGCGTCTCATCTATACAAGAAACTTCCCAGATATCTGTCCAGATCCCGGGATCCTCAGGCGGAGGCAGTGGATGCATTTTCACTTCCTTGGAAGTATCATCCTGCCTATATTTTTCCGCCTCTAGTTCTTCTTCCAAGAGTAATCTCCAAGATACTGAAGGAATGCTCGTTTGTTCTGCTGGTAGCTCCGGCATGGCCTCACAGGTTTGGTATGCGGATCTTGTCCGGATGGCCTCTTGCCAACCATGGACTCTTCCGTTAGACCAGACTTTCTGTCGCAAGGTCCTTTTTTCCATCAGGATCTGAAATCCTTAAATTTATAGGTATGGAGATTGAATGCTTGATTCTTGGTCAAAGAGATTTCTCTGACTCTGTGATTAATACTATGTTACAGGCTCGTAAATCTGTATCTAGAGAGATATATTATAGAGTCTGGAAGACTTATATTTTTTGGTGTCTTTCTCATCATTTTTCTTGGCATTCTTTTAGAATGCCGAGAATTTTTTTCAGTTTCTTCAGGATGGTTTAGATAAGGGTTTGTCTGCAAGTTCCTTGAAAGGACAAATCTCTGCTCTTTCTGTTCTTTTTCACAGAGAGATTGCTATTCTTCCTGATATTCATTGTTTTGTACAAGCTTTGGTTCGTATAAAACCTGTCATTAAGTCAATTTCTCCTCCTTGGAGTTTGATTTTGGTTCTGGGAGCTCTTCAAGCTCCTCCCTTTGAACCTATGCATTCATTGGTCATTAAATTACTTTCTTGGGAAGTTTTGTTCCTTTTGGCCATCTCTTCTGCCAGAAGAGTTTCTGAATTATCTGCTCTTTTCTTGTGAGTCTCCTTTTCTGATTTTTCATCAGGATAAGGCGGTGTTGCGAACTTCTTTTGAATTTTTACCTAAAGTTGTGATTTCCAACAACATTAGTAGAGAAATTGTGGTTCCTTCATTATGTCCTAATCTTAAGAATTCTAAGGAGAAAGCATTACATTCTTTGCATGTTGTTAGAGCTTTGAAATATTATGTTGAAGCTACTAAGTCTTTCCGAAAGACTTCTAGTCTATTTGTTATCTTTTCCGGTTCTAGGAAAGGCCAGAAAGCTTCTGCCATTTCTTTGGCATCTTGGTTGAAATCTTTAATTCATCTTGCCTATGTTGAGTCGGGTAAAACTCCGCCTCAGAGGATTACAGCTCATTCTACCAGGTCAGTTTCTACTTCCTGGGCGTTTAGGAATGAAGCTTCGGTTGATCAGATTTGCAAAGCAGCAACTTGGTCCTCTTTGCATACTTTTTCAATTCTACCTTTTTGATGTATTTTCTTCTTCTGAAGCAATTTTTGGTAGAAAAGTACTTCAGGCAGCGGTTTCAGTCTGAATCTTCTGCTTATGTTTTTTATTAAACTTTATTTTGGGTGTGGATTATTTTCAGCAGGAATTGGCTGTCTTTATTTTATCCCTCCCTCTCTAGTGACTCTTGTGTGGAAAGATCCACATCTTGGGTATCATTATCCCATACGTCACTAGCTCATGGACTCTTGCTAATTACATGAAAGAAAACATAATTTATGTAAGAACTTACCTGATAAATTCATTTCTTTCATATTAGCAAGAGTCCATGAGGCCCACCCTTTTTGTGGTGGTTATGATTTTTTTGTATAAAGCACAATTATTCCAATTCCTTATTTTATATGCTTTCGCACTTTTTTATCACCCCACTTCTTGGCTATTCGTTAAACTGAATTGTGGGTGTGGTGAGGGGTGTATTTATAGGCATTTTAAGGTTTGGGAAATTTTGCCCCTCCTGGTAGGAATGTATATCCCATACGTCACTAGCTCATGGACTCTTGCTAATATGAAAGAAATGAATTTATCAGGTAAGTTCTTACATAAATTATGTTTTTTTTTTAAATTCTATTAATAAATTTACATCTTTCTTTTGGTATCGCTTGCTAAAATGTAGCTACTTCTCATAAGAGCATACAAAGATAGACTCTGGTGTGTGCACTTTTCAAGCACCATTTGGCAGCAGTCCTTGCAAGTTATTTGTAACAATGTTATTTAGTTACATGCACATTCCTTAGCCCACCTCAGTATGTGTTCATGTAGAGTAGCTAAGCTTCAACAATAGATACCAAGACAAAAGGCTAAAGATAAATAAGGAAAGTCTAATTTTAACTTCCATGTCCTTGTTGTCACTTTAGCTCCAGTACGGTTTTTGTATTATCCAGTCTTATCTATCAACTTCTAACATCATATCCTACTCCAAACACAACAAAGATGTCTCATATATAAAGATTTTTTCTATTGAAATCGATACTATATAGAATCTACTATTTTAGAACATTTTGAAATGTACATTAAAACTCTTGTATAGATCATGTTGCCTATACAAAAGCTACAAATTTGATCTTGTGTCTCTAATTAATAATGTCCATGAGATTATATGTTTACATTTATTGCACAAAATTAATTAGTGCTAATTAAGCAAAAATGTAGGTCAACATTTTCCTATCACTGCGACCATAAGATGGTAGGTTCTGGGGCAGTGTGGAGACTATGATTTGCTGTTTGGTATTTTCAGTAAAACAACAAAATCACTAGTCTTCCAGACCAATCCAGAAACAGATTTTTCACCATGTATTCTTTATTGCTCTTCATAAATTTATGTTGACAAAGTTGAAGATGTTTCTTAAGGTCTCTTCCGTTTACTCTGTAGAATTAAAATATCATTATTAGCAAGGTAAGAGTATCATATTCTTTAATATTTTAAGAAAACATAATTTAAACATATCTGTGCATTTATTAGCTTATATTTTCTACAATATTCAAAATCAAGGGAGATTTCTATCTTGTGACAAAATCCACTTGAAAAATTCAAGCCATTATTCAAAAGGCAATCCTGCCTGATATAGGGCTAGAATACAAATGCAGCGTTA
The DNA here is from genome assembly GCF_027579735.1 of Bombina bombina. Lineage (NCBI taxonomy): Eukaryota > Metazoa > Chordata > Amphibia > Anura > Bombinatoridae > Bombina > Bombina bombina. Next base: position 354,049 of record NW_026511830.1, read on the forward strand.
ACATTTGCAAGACTTCAGAGCTATTACTGTTACACGCGAATATAAAATGTCACAAACAACATCAAATATACATTAAAAAGTACAGTGACACTCATAACACTAATAAAAAAAATTTTTTTTAAAAAATCATACAAAAGGTATAAGGGTTCAAAGATATAAAGTCTCAAGTGTTAGAAGAAAAAAAGGCAGGCAAAGGGCTTTAACATAGAGATATGTGTCTTACTGTATATTTGCTGTATATATTTAACATTCCAATGTTATACGGTACAATAGGCTTTATACCGCATGACGTATATATATATATATATACACACTCGTCATATAGGGTCAAGGGGTTAAATTCAAATTTTCAAAGTTGCATAACTTTGAAACCAAAAAAGTAACTGAGCTAAAATTTGGTATTTTTGTAGTTATTACTACTAAATTGGTCAAGCCAATTTAAAGTTAATTAAAGTAGAAAAAATGCTGTTTTTCAGATAAATTTAACTGACATAATTGGGATTTGTGTTCAGTTTTGTGTCACTATCTGTAACGATATGGCCATCTAAACTCACATAGTAACGGAGCACTGATCGAACATTTCAAAATTCAAAAGACGGAAACCCTCCCCCGGCAAAAACATTTGAAATGTGGTGGGCGTGGCTTAAAAAATCATAAGACCAAAGTAATATAAATAAAATTCTAAATAAAGTCATAGATTTTAATACACTTAGGCAGCAAATCAAACACAAGCTCAAACCACTGGTATGGCTATGTGAGCTATGTAATTAATTATCCTTTGCAAAGACAATGCTAAATATTTTTATCTTAATTGGATATTTAATAATAAATTCTTTAAAACTGCTCTCTGCATTCCCCATTAATATTCTAAATTCTAGCCTTTAAAGTCAGCAAAAATGCACAGTAGCACACTACATAGCATACACTTACACATGCAGATACACACACACAGACTACATAACATACACTTATACATGCAGATACACACACACACTACATAGTATACACTTATACATGCAGATACACACACTACATAGCATACACTTACACATGCAGATACACACACACTACATAGCATTCACTTATACATGCAGATACACACACACTACATAGCATACACTTACACATGAAGATACACACACACACATTACATAGCATACACTTATACATGCAGCTTACAATAATACATGCAGATACACAGACACTACATAGTATACACTTATACATGCAGACACACACACACTACATAGCATACACTTATACATGCAGATACACATACACACACTACATAGCTTACATTTATACATGCACACACACACACACTCCATAGCATAAACTTATACATACAGATACACACACACAGTTATGGATACAGATAGACACACACACTACATCATATATGAGTATCTGTAATTCATTGTATGGGGTCCTGGGGTTGGCAAGCACATTAGCTGCCAGTCTGCAGCTGCCACTGTTCATTACCCTGGTATTAGCACTGCTCATTGTATAAAACTGAAGGCATGCTAGTATTATCACCAGGGGTTAGACATCATCACTACCAGTGGTAGGTTAGAGAGGTCACCATTACCCGTGGTCAGAGTGTATACAACCTTCTTACTCCTACTTAACCCACACACCATTCCTTTTCCACAGGGAATCTAACAGGTATCTAACCCTGTGAGAGCAAAGCCAGCTGCTTCTGAGTATGGGCCCAATAGAATAAAAAAAAAAAAAAAATGTAATGCCTGGGGCAAATCGGGACAGTTGGCTAGCAACCCGGGATAGGGGGACAGACCCCTAAAATCAGGACTGTTCCGCGAAAATCGGGACAGTTGGGGGGTATGCAAGGTTGCCTGTCCTCATCATAATGGGACGTTACCCAAATGATGATCGCATGTGAGAAAGCTGCAACAAAAAGTGTAAAACAAATGTAAATGCATATTTTTCTTAAGATTATAGTAAATAATGTTGAAAATGGCCAGTTGACCACTGTTGTTACTGGGATATCCTTAAACTGTCATGAAGGGTAGCCAGTTATGGAATAGGGTCCCATACAAGCTTTTGGGATTTATTATATAAACTAGAACGGCCCCTTTGTGCCAGTACAGAATTACCACAATGATCACTGGACTATACAGACAAAATTCATATACAGTATTTATTTAAGAGAGGGACTTGACTACTATAAAATAAACTTTATTAGGGGTCTCTAAACCTAACATATTTTTTTATTGAGCTTATAAATTCCCATTTCCCAGCAAACCTCCATGTGTTGTGCTTTCATTTTTATTTTATTTTTATGTTTGAGGGCTTTTCAAGACTACCAACACACATTCAAAGGGTTTGAACAACCTCCCTACCATCTAGCTCCCTTTACTGCCTGTCACTTCCTTGTTTGTGGTGACATAACCAGCACTCCCATGCAGATTTGTGAGTGACGTCAACTACACCACCAACGATCGTGGCCTGCCATGAGGGGATCACAAATAAGAGCTTTGGATCGGCGATCTGATCTCCCTTCATGATGAGAAAGGGTCATCATGCACTAACAAGCAGAGATTTGCATGACAACCTGTTCCCATTGTGTGCTTGGAAAAAGTTAAGGAAGTACTAGTAAATGTTGTGAGATTATGGTGAAATCCCACAAGATCACAGTATAGCAAAGTGTGCACTGATGATACTGATTGGCTGTTTTTTTCACTGTGCAGATGACAGTAGCTGAAGAATAACTGCTCACAGAGTACTTACTCTGGTGATCTGAAGAAATGTTGAGATAAAATATCTTTTGTTTTTTACAAAGAGACGTTTATGTGATATTTTCTAGTCAGCTTTTTACAGATCACTTTCAGGTGATTTAGGGCTAGATTTATTAAGCCCTTACGGCAGCAAGTTCTCACAAGAACTTGCTTGCCGCAATTTAACAAGCAGCGGTCACCAGACCGCTGCTTCCCTAAACTCTTCGCCACCTCTATACTAGCGAAATTCAATCTCCTCGGTCGAGTCCGACCGAGGAGATTGACAGCTCCTGCCCGCGCGTGATTGGTTGTGCGCGGGCAGGGGGCGGGATTGCACGCGAGCGCAAAATTGCGCTCGTGTGCAATGTTAATTACCTACGGGTAATTTCGCCCAGCCACAGGCGAGCTGAGGCATACAGGGGCGCGTATACGTGCCCCTGTACGCCTCAGCTATGATAAATCTAGCCCTTAGTATATGGTTAACATGCCCCTTTAACTTGTTCTATGCACATTTGATGTACACAAAGATGAAAACTGAAGGATAGAGGTTCTATAACTGACTGAAACAATGGTCATTAGAAATAGATATTATTCACCTGAGAACTTAAATAACTATTATACGTATCAGTAGTTCTAATGTTGATTGAATCTTTTACGTCATTCTCTTTAACATGTGATTAGCAATGATTGCTGTGTTTATTTTCCTATAATGATAATTAGCATGAAATACTATAGTTTTTCTCTAATAACATATGTTGTTTATATCTATTAAATACACTAGAAATACTGATTGCACTGTAATTTGTCACATTCTTGGCCATAAGACAATAATTTAATGTACAAAAAGGAATGAAGATTTTTCCAGGGTTTGTAAACTAAGAGCAATTGATAAAGGAGAGTTATTTTGTCACCTTGGGCCTGATAATTAAAGGGACATGAAACCACAATTTTTTTTCATGATTCTGATAGAGCATGAAATTTTAAACAATCTATTATTAGATTTTCTTTATTCTCTTGATTTCTTTTGTTGAAAATCAGTGACGTAAGCTCAGGATCACTATATGGCAGCAGTTGGGGAAGAATGTTATCCATTTGCAAGAGCACTAGATGGCAGCACTATTTCCTGTTATGCAGTGCTCCAGATGTCTACCTAGGTATCTCTTCAACAAAGAATCCCATGGGAATTAAGCAAATTTTATAATAGAAGTAAATTGGAAACTTTTTTAAACTTGTATGCTCTGTCTGAATCAAAGAATATTTTTTTGTGGTTTCATGTATGTCATATCCCTTTTAGCAGGAAGAGAAATTGCGCAACATCTTTGAGCTTCTTTCTAGAGCATTATATGATAATTTAGGTTCCTCTCCTCCAATCTTGCATATTGACATAAACTGCTCTCAAGGTAAAATGTGCCTTTCTAAAATTGTTTGAGGGACCTCACAGTGCTAAGAAGACTTCTTAGATGATACCCTTGTGAATCAAATATAATACAGTTGTGTTCACTGTCTCATAAATCTCCTTTATGTCTTTTTTGTAAGTCAGCATCCAATCATCCCTTTGAGTTTCACCTGAACCAGTTTCCCCATTACTCTACTTGAACGTCTTCAAAGTTCTAAAATACTCTGAATGAACTGGTGTTGCACAGATCTGCATTGTAGGCCATAGTGTTAGCTAAATAGGCAACCTTCTAAGCCCTCACTTATGATGGGGCCTCGAAGAGAGGAAGTAAAAAAAAAAAGTGCTTTATTTCTTTTCTTTTGCCCCTGGGACTTTAGTTTTTGGAAGTATAGCAGCACCAACTTTCTCCTGGCACAGCTGGTTATTCTAACCCTCCCAGCCTCTAACACAAATGCACGTTCTCTGGTTATCAAATATAGGCTCCTCACTTCTGTCCACGTTCTACCTGCAATGCCAGCCTCATAAACAGAAGGCAGGGGGCCACAGGCAAAAAATGAATATGAAAAAGGGACAGGGGGACTGCATTTTGAGCATTTTAACCCATTTGCAACCACAGATAATAAGCTGCTATTAACGTTTATTAGAATCTCTCCTCAGTCCATCCTCCCATGCTCTCTCTTCTTCTTTCTTTATTTTTTTTCTCTCCCACTCACTCCAGTCTTTTCTCTTTTTCCCTCTTCTCTCCTCCTCTATTGCCACATCCTTTGTCTCTATACTCTCTACCTTCTCTCTTTCTCTTATCTCTCTTACGCTCTTCTCTTTTTCCCCTCTTTTTTTCTCTTACTCTCTCCCTTATCTTCACATTCTTCACTCTTTTTTCCCACCATCCTCCTCTCTTTTCATTCTCCATCTCTCCTTTCTCCCATTCTTCATCCTCCTCTCTAATTTCTCTCAATTCTCTTTTATGACTATATTTCTCCTTACTCTCTTTCTCTCCCTTTTCTCTCTTTTTCTCCCCCTCTAATGTCCTTCCTATTTTTCTTTCTCCTATTTCTGCACTTCTCTTGCTTTCCTCTTTCTCCCTTTTTCCCTGCTAGCTCTCTTATTTGTCTCTCCCTCTCTATCCCTTCTCTATCCGCTCTGTCTTCACTCTCTCTCACTTCTATAACCATTCTCTTTATTCTCTCTCTACTCTTCATTTCCCCTCTCTCTTTTCTCTCCTTCAGATTCTCTCACTTCTATAACCATTCTCTTTATTCTCTCTCTTCTCTTCATTTCCCCTCTCTCTTTTCTCTCCTTCAGATTCTCTCACTTCTATAACCATTCTATTTATTCTCTCTCTACTCTTCATTTCCCCTCTCTCTTTTCTCTCCTTCAGATTCTCTCACTTCTATAACCATTCTCTTTATTCTCTCTCTACTCTTCATTTCCCCTCTCTCTTTTCTCTCCTCAGATTCTCTCACTTCTATAACCATTCTCTTTATTCTCTCTCTACTCTTCATTTCCCCTCTCTCTTTTCTCTCCTCAGATTCTCTCACTTCTATAACCATTCTCTTTATTCTCTCTCTACTCTTCATTTCCCCTCTCTCTTTTCTCTCCTTCAGATTCTCTCACTTCTATAACCATTCTATTTATTCTCTCTCTACTCTTCATTTCCCCTCTCTCTTTTCTCTCCTTCAGATTCTCTCACTTCTATAACCATTCTATTTATTCTCTCTCTTCTCTTCATTTCCCCTCTCTCTTTTCTCTCCTTCAGATTCTCTCACTTCTATAACCATTCTCTTTATTCTCTCTCCACTCTATCTTTTCCCTCTCTCTTATCTCTTCACTCTCTCCCTTTTCTCTCTCCTCTCTCACCCTTCCACCTCTCTCAATTATCCCTCTTCTCTCTTTACTGTATGTTTCTCCCTCAACTCTCTCGCATTACACTCTTTTCTCTCTTTCTCCTTTTTTTTCTTTCGCTTTCCCTTGCATTATTAGTGAGCGATTTTGTACAATTGAAGTCCAAAACATAAATTATTATCTAAATATAAAAAAGAAACATAATGTACAATACAGGGATATACTTAATAGGTAATAAAAATCAAGTATAAAAGTAGCCTCATATTTGAATTTTGCCTAAGGCCTCACCAACTCTAGAGGCACCTCTGAGCAAGTGTAACTGAAATAAAGGAATTAACACTTTGTATGTTTATTCAACAGAGTTTAAGCACAGACAGGAAACAAATGTCTTTCCTAATAAAGTACATAAACAACATACAGTTTACTTAGAGATCATTGTTAAAGGGACATTGTAGTGGAAAAAAAATGACATACTATAAATTTTAGAGCATGTATTTCTCTTGTTAAGTGTATTCAGTCCACGGGTCATCCATTACTTATGGGATATATTCCCTTCCCAACAGGAAGTTGCAAGAGGATCACCCAAGCAGAGCTGTTATATAGCTCCTCCCCTCACATGTCATATCCAGTCATTCTCTTGCAACTCAACTAGATAGGAGGTTGTGGGAGGTCTGTGGTGTTTTTATACTTAGTTTATTTCTTCAATCAAAAGTTTGTTATTTTAAATGGCACCAGAGTGTGCTGTTTGTTCTCAGGCAGTATTTGGAAGAAGAATCTGCCTGCGTTATCTATGATCTTAGCAGAAGTAACTAAGATCCACTGGCTGTTCTCGCACATTCTGAGGAGTGGGGTAACTTTCAGCAAGGGAATAGCGTGCGGGGTACCCTGCAAACAAGGTATGTGCAGTAAATTATTTTTCTAAGGAATGGAATTGACTAAGAAAATACTGCTGATACTGATGTAATGTAAGTAAAGCCTTTAATACAGTGAGAGCGACTGTTAGCAGGCTGATTTAATTATATACAGTAAAAGTAATTTTCTAAGGAATGGAATTTGACTGAGAAAATGCTATTAATACTGAAGTGATGTTATAAGCCTTAAATGCAGTAGGAAGTCTGGTATCAGGCTTATCAATAAAGATACATATTCCTTAAAAAAAGGATGTTTAAAACGATTTTGCTGGCATGTTTAATCGTTTTGTGAGGTACACTGGTGATAAAACTTATTGGGGCATACATTTTTTCCACTGCTGACCGGTATTTCTGCATAGGAACAGTTAACTGAAACTCCCAATGTTGTAATTTTGAGTAGGAGGGGCCTATTTTAGCGCTTTTTTGACGCAGTAAAAATTCAGGCTCAGTCTTCCTGCTTCTTCCTGCATGACCCAGGTCGTCTCCAGAGAGCTTAAGGGACTTCAAAAGTCATTTTGAGGGAGGTAATCAGTCACAGCAGACCTGTGACAGTGGTTTTGACTGTATTTAAAAAACATTTTTTTCTTTACTGCTTATAAAAAACCGTTTTGGATATTAAGGTGTTAAGCATCCATTTGCTAGTGGGTGCAATGCTCTGCTAACTTTTTACATACACTGTGAAAATTTGGTTGCTATAACTGATTGGGTTCATTGTTATTTCAACTGTGACAGTTTGTTGTGCTTCTTAAAGGCACAGTAGCGTTTTTCTATATTGATTGTAAAATTATTTACAGTGTTTTCCAAGTCTGCTAGTCTTATTGCTAGTCTGTTTAAACATGTCTGACGCAGATGAATCTGTTCACTATGTTTGAAGGCCAGTGTGGAGCCTCATAGAAATATGTGTACTAAATGTATTGATTTCACTTTAAATAATAAAGGTCAGTCTTTATCTATAAAGGAATTATCACCAAACAACGAGGGGGAAGTTATGCCGACTAACTCTCCTCACGTGTCAGTACCTTCGCCTCCCGCTCAGGAGGCGCGTGATATTGTGGCGCCAAGTGCATCAGAGAGCCCCATACAAATCACTTTACAAGACATGGCTACTATTATGAATAATACCCTGACAGAAGTATTATCTAAATTGCCAGAACTAAGAGGCAAGCGCGATTGCTCGGGGATAAGAACAGAGCGCACTGGTGATATGAGAGCCATGTCCGATACTGCGTCACAGTTTGCAGAACATGAGGACGGAGAACTTCATTCTGTGGGTGACGGATCTGATCCAGGGAAACCGGATTCAGAAATCTCTAACTTTAAATTTAAGCTTGAGAACCTCCGTGTATTGCTAGGGGAGGTTTTAGCTCTGAATGACTGTAACACAGTTGCAATTCCAGAGAAATTATGTAGGCTGGATAGATACTATGCAGTACCGGTGTGTACTGACTTTTTCCTATACCTAAAAGGCTTACAGAAATTATTAGCAAGGAGTGGGATAGACCCAGTGTGCCCTTTTCCCCACCTCCTATATTTAGGAAAATGTTTCCAATAGACGCCACTACACGGGACTTATGGCAGACGGTCCCTAAGGTGGAGGGAGCAGTTTCTACTTTAGCTAAGCGTACCACTATCCCGGTGGAGGATAGTTGTGCTTTTTCGGATCCAATGGATAAAAAATTAGAGGGTTACCTTAAGAAAATGTTTGTTCAACAAGGTTTTATCTTACAGCCCCTTGCATGCATTGCGCCTGTCACTGCTGCTGCAGCATTCTGGTTTGAGTCTCTAGAAGAGGCCATTCACTCAGCTCCATTGGATGAAATTATGGACAAGCTTAAAGCACTTAAGCTAGCTAATGCATTTGTTTCTGATGCCATTGTACATTTAACCAAACTAACGGCTAAGAACTATGGATTCGCCATCCAGGCGCGCAGATCGCTATGGCTTAAATCCTGGTCAGCTGAGGTGACTTCTAAATTTGTCCCCCCTACTAAATCTGGATCAAGAGACCAGAGATTCTCTTCTCTGGTGGCTATCTCGGGTCCATCTGTCAAAGGGTATGACCTTTCGCAGGCCAGATTGGACGATTGTAACAACAGATGCCAGCCTTCTAGGCTGGGGAGCAGTCTGGAACTCCCTGAAGGCTCAGGGATCGTGGACTCAGGAGGAGTTAAGAGCAATATTCAATGCTCTTCTAGCTTGGCCTCAGTTAGCAACACTGAGGTTCATCAGATTTCAGTCGGACAACATCACGACTGTGGCTTACATCAACCATCAAGGGGGAACCAGGAGTTCCCTAGCGATGTTAGAAGTCTCAAAGATAATTCGCTGGGCAGAGTCTCACTCTTGCCACTTGTCAGCGATCCACATCCCAGGCGTGGAGAACTGGGAGGCGGATTTTCTAAGTCGTCAGACTTTTCATCCGGGGGAGTGGGAACTCCATCCGGAGGTGTTTGCTCAACTGGTCCATCGTTGGGGCAAACCAGAACTGGATCTCATGGCGTCTTGCCAGAATGCCAAGCTTCCTCGTTACGGATCCAGGTCCAGGGACCCGGGAGCGACGCTGATAGATGCTCTAGCAGCTCCTTGGTTCTTCAACCTGGCTTATGTGTTTCCACCGTTTCCTCTGCTCCCTCGACTGATTGCCAAGATCAAACAGGAGAGAGCATCAGTGATTCTGATAGCGCCTGCGTGGCCACGCAGGACCTGGTATGCAGACCTAGTGGACATGTCGTCCTGTCCACCATGGACTCTACCTTTGAGGCAAGACCTTCTAATACAAGGTCCTTTCAATCATCCAAATCTAATTTCTCTGAGACTGACTGTATGGAGATTGAACGCTTGATCCTATCAAAGCGTGGTTTCTCCGAGTCAGTTATTGATACCTTAATACAGGCACGAAAGCCTGTTACCAGGAAAATCTACCATAAGATATGGCGTAAATACCTGTATTGATGCGAATCCAAGAGTTACTCATGGAGTAAGGTTAGGATTCCTAGGATATTGTCCTTTCTCCAAGAGGGTTTGGACAAAGGCTTATCAGCTAGTTCTTTAAAAGGACAGATCTCTGCTCTGTCTATTCTTTTGCACAAGCGTCTGGCAGAAGTTCCAGACGTCCAGGCATTTTGTCAGGCTTTGGTTAGGATTAAGCCTGTGTTTAAAACTGTTGCTCCTCCGTGGAGCTTAAACTTGGTTCTGAAAGTTCTTCAAGGAGTTCCGTTTGAACCCCTTCATTCCATTGATATTAAGCTTTTATCTTGGAAAGTTCTGTTTTTGATGGCTATCTCCTCGGCTCGAAGAGTCTCGGAGTTATCCACCTTACATTGTGATTCTCCTTATCTGATTTTCCATTCAGACAAGGTAGTTCTGCGTACTAAACCTGGGTTTTTACCTAAGGTAGTCTCTAACAGGAATATCAATCAGGAGATTGTTGTTCCATCATTATGTCCTAACCCTTCTTCAAAGAAGGAACGACTTTTGCATAATCTGGACGTAGTCCGTGCCCTAAAATTCTATTTACAGGCAACTAAAGATTTTCGTCAAACTTCTTCCCTGTTTGTCGTTTACTCTGGACAGAGGAGAGGTCAGAAAGCTTCGGCAACCTCTCTCTCCTTTTGGCTTCGTATCATAATACGTTTAGCCTATGAGACTGCTGGACAGCAGCCCCCTGAAAGAATTACAGCTCATTCCACTAGAGCTGTGGCTTCCACCTGGGCCTTTAAGAATGAGGCCTCTTTTGAACAGATTTGCAAGGCTGCGACTTGGTCTTCGCTTCACACCTTTTCAAAATTTTACAAATTTTACACTTTTGCTTCTTCGGAGGCTGTTTTTGGGAGAAAGGTTCTACAGGCAGTGGTTCCTTCCATTTAAGTTCCTGCCTTGTCCCTCCCATTATCCGTGTACTTTAGCTTTGGTATTGGTATCCCATAAGTAATGGATGACACGTGGACTGAATACACTTAACAATAGAAAACATAATTTATTTTGCTTACCTGATAAATTTATTTCTCTTGTAGTGTATTCAGTCCACGGCCCGTCCTGTCTTTTTTAAGGCAGATCTAAATTTTAATTAAAACTCCAGTCACCACGGCACCCTATGGTTTCTCCTTTCTCGTCTTGTTTCGGTCGAATGACTGGATATGACATGTGAGGGGAGGAGCTATATAGCAGCTCTGCTTGGGTGATCCTCTTGCAACTTCCTGTTGGGGAGGAGAATATATCCCATAAGTAATGGATGACCCGTGGACTGAATACACTACAAGAGAAATAAATTTATCAGGTAAGCATAAATTATGTTTTTTTTCACCACGCAAGGTGTTTAACCCTTACAATGTTTGAGCCTCACGAGTGGGACTTTAATCCATTACAAAGTGTTTAAATATTCATATTTAAAAAAAAAAACAATAAGGCAATTTTTTTATTGCATATTAAGAGGCCTATTTATCAAGCCGTCTACTGCAAATACGTTGGATTGTGGCGAGCCTGATTCGCCTCATTTATCAAAGCCTACAGACCAGCAAAAGTTGAAATTTGTGACGTAACATATGATCCGCCAGTCTCAGTCCTACACAGATCGATGCTTACGTCATTACAGATGTTCTGAATGCAAATTCTGCACTATCTGACTACTTTTGCTAGTTATCAAATATCTACCAGGTACGCTCGCCACTATTCCGGCCCAGCGTACCTGCTTTTCAATGCCATAGGAATCAATGGGAGTCTGAAAGCAGCGAAAGCTCATGTTCGCTGCTGCCCGATATCCCATTGATTCCTATGGGCGAATAAAAGTTATGTTTACACCTAACACCCTAACAAAACCCCCGAGTCTAAACACCACTAATCTGCCGCCCCCTACACTGCTGCCACCTACATTATACTTATTAACCCCTAGTATGCTGCCCGACACCTACATAAAAGTATTAACCCCTATCCCACTGTTCCTGGAGCCCACCACAACTAAATAAAGTTATTAACCCCTAAACCCCTGGCCTCCCACATCAGTACCTCTTACTAAACCTATTAACCCCTAAACCGCCAGCCCCCCACATCGCCATAAACTAAATTAACCTATTAACCACTTAACTTTACATTAAATATTAACTCATCCCTATCTTATAATAAATTTAAACTTACCTTTAGATTTAAATTAAACTATATTAAACTATTGATTAACCTACCCTAACTGTTATACTAAGATTACATTAAACTATATTAAACTATTAATTAATCTACCCTATTAGACTAAAATTACAATAAACTATATTAAACTATTAATTAACCTACCCTAACTGTTATAATAAAATTACATTAAACTACAAATTAAATTAACTATATTACATATTTAAAAACCTAACCCTACTCAAATAATTTGAATCTACTATTAAAAATTACTAAATTACCAAAAACTAACAACTAAGTTACACAAAATAAAAAATAATTTATCAAATATTTAAACTAATTACACCTAATCTAAGAGCCCTATGAAAATAAAAAGCCCCCACCTAAATAAAAAAAACTCCTAGCCTACAATAAACTACCAATGGCCCTTAAAAGGCATTGCCTCAAAGAAATACGCTCTTTTACCTGTAAATAAAAATACAAATACCCCCCAACAGTAAAACCCACCACCCACACAACCAACCCCCCAAATAAAAACCTAATCTAAAAAACCTAAGCTCCCCATTGCCCTGAAAAGGGCATTTGAATGGGCATTGCCCTTAAAAGGGCATTTAGCTCTTTTTCCTTGCCCAAACCCTAAGCTAAAATTAAAACCCACCCAATAAACTCTTACAAAAAAACCTAACACTAACCCCCGAAGATCCACTTACAGTTTCTGAAGACCCGACATCTATGAGCACTTAACTGATATATGGATCTCAACTGCAAGAGCGAAATATGTTTTGTGAATGTGTCACTTTATTATCAGGCAATTGGTTCAGCATAGACTGAGGTTGAAAATGCTTTACATTCACTTGAATTATCAGACTGGAATGAATTAAATGAATGCAAATCTAGGCAGGAGCAAAGCTGTGTATCTTCCAAGGTACATAAAACTATGCAAAAATAATATCAGAGAATGTAATCACTTTAGTAGCAGAGAGCGCAGTGTGGAAAGCAAGTACTGTGGATGTGCTGACAGGCAGCTGATACGTGCAGTGAACAAGCTAAGTCTCTGAATATGCTACTCGCTCTTACCGTTAGCTGGATTTGACAGTGTTAGCAGGCGGAGCTGGGAGGAGGAGGTTGTGCTGTGCTGGTGACGTTACTGTGAATAACGAGTGTCCAGAAAACAGTACAGAATTAACCCCTTTCAGCTCCGGAATAGGTATCCGCTGATTACCCTGCTTTGCTTGAGTGAACAATGCTCCTGCTTCTGCTGCGTGTGATCCTGTGAATGGCAGCACTTCTGAACGGCTAGCGGCGAAACCGTTAAATTTACAGATCTCCCTTTTTAGGTAAGGTTAAGGCAAGAGTAGTAACAGCAGGAACAAATAAAGCTCAGGTAATAAAAGCGAACACAGGTTGCTCCCAGGAGTGTGAGGCGCTCTAGAAAGTACAATTGTTTAATATAAAGAAACAGGAACCCAAACTGCAGCAGGTTATTTGTAATCCAAATGCTGTGAAGAAGTACTAGTATTTTAGCAATATTGCCAGCTGGAAAAAACACAAATGTATGCTCATGAGCTTAGTAACTATACACAATAACTAAGCACTTGTTTGGGGCGTGGTGAAGACTTATATACAGGTGGGAGCAGGTAACTGCAGGAGGAGTGGAAAACATGAAAATACGGAGTGGAATCCTCACAACATCCATCCTCAACGAAGCGGCAGAAGTCCTCAGTGAAGCCGGCAGAAGTCTTCATCGAAGCAGGCCGAAGTCTTCATCCAACCGGGCAGAAGTCTTCATCCAGATGGCATCTTCTATCTTCATCCATCCTGCTTGGATCGGCTCCATCTTCAAGACATCCGGCGCAGAGCATCCTCTTCTTTTGACGTCTTCTTCCAAATGAAGGTTCCTTTAAATGACGTCATCCAAGATGGCATCCCTTAGATTCTCATTGGCTGATAGATTTCTATCAACCAATCAGAATTAAGGTTGAAAAAAATCCTATTGGCTGTTGCAATCAACCAATAGGATAGAGCTAGCATTCTATTGGCTATTCCAAGCAGCCAATAGAATACGAGCTCAATCCTATTGGCTGATTGGATCAGCCAATAGGATGAAAGCTCAATACTATTGGCTGATTGCAACAGCCAATAGGATTTTTTCAACCTTAATTCCGATTGGCTGATAGAAATCTATCAGCCAATCGGAATCTAAGGGACGCCATCTTGGATGACGTAATTTAAAGGAACCTTCATTCGGAAGCAGGCTTTTTGACAGCTTTTTCTATAAATATGGAGAGCGTATTCAAGTCCGCGGCCGCGATGTTAGAAGATGTCAGGCGAGCGTATTGGTGCCGTTGAATGCAAGTAAGTTGACGGCTTGATAAGTAGGCCTCTAAGTGTTTATGTCCCTTTAAGGCTGAGCTGGATTTTAGCAATAAGGTGCTTGTTGGATTAAGTTATATTTTAGGGGATAATTTTTTGGATGTAGATGGTTTAGATATTCCAAATTATTTGACTTGTAAAAGATTAAAGGGACATTGTACTTTACTCAAAAATGTATATCATGCACATAAAAGACCAGCATTTACATATGATAGTATATATATTTACATACTTTTTTTTGCCTGAAAAAATGTTAACTAAAAGCTGTTTACATTTCTTTCATGTAATTAGCAAGAGTCCATGAGCTAGTGACGTATGGGATATACATTCCTACCAGGAGGGGCAAAGTTTCCCAAACCTCAAAATGCCTATAAATACACCCCTCACCACACCCACAAATCAGTTTTACAAACTTTGCCTCCTATGGAGGTGGTGAAGTAAGTTTGTGCTAGATTCTACGTTGATATGCGCTCCGCAACAGGTTGGAGCCCGGTTTTCCTCTCAGCGTGCAGTGAATGTCAGAGGGATGTGAGGAGAGTATTGCCTATTTGAATTCAATGATCTCCTTCTACGGGGTCTATTTCATAGGTTCTCTGTTATCGGTCGTAGAGATTCATCTCTTACCTCCCTTTTCAGATCGACGATATACTCTTATTTATATACCATTACCTCTGCTGATTTTCGTTTCAGTACTGGTTTGGCTTTCTACAACATGTAGATGAGTGTCCTGGGGTAAGTAAGTCTTATTTTCTGTGACACTCTAAGCTATGGTTGGGCACTTTTTTATAAAGTTCTAAATATATGTATTCAAACATTTATTTGCCTTGACTCAGGATGTTCAACATTCCTTATTTCAGACAGTCAGTTTCATATTTGGGATAATGCATATGAATAAATAAAAAAAATTCTTACCTTAAAATTTGACTTTTTCCCTGTGGGCTGTTAGGCTCGCGGGGGCTGAAAATGCTTCATTTTATTGCGTCATTCTTGGCGCGGACTTTTTTGGCGCAAACATTTTTTTTCAGTTTCCGGCGTCATATGTGTCGCCGGAAGTTGCGTCATTTTTTGACGTTCTTTTGCGCCAAAAGTGTCGGCGTTCCAGATGTGGCGTCATTTTTGGCGCCAAAAGCATTTAGGCGCCAAATAATGTGGGCGTCATTTTTGGCGCTAAAAAAATATGGGCGTCACTATTGTCTCCACATTATTTAAGTCTCATTATTTATTGCTTCTGGTTGCTAGAAGCTTGTTCACTGGCATTTTTTCCCATTCCTGAAACTGTCATTTAAGGAATTTGATCAATTTTGCTTTATATGTTGTTTTTTCTATTACATATTGCAAGATGTCCCACGTTGAAACTGAGTCAGAAGATACTTCTGGAAAATCGCTGCCTGGTGCTGGAGCTACCAAAGCTAAGTGTATCTAGAAACTTCCCAGGTATCTGTCCAGATCCAGGGATCCTCAAGCGGAAGCAGTGGATGCGTTGTCACTTCCTTGGAAGTATCATCCTGCCTATATCTTTCCGCCTCTAGTTCTTCTTCCAAGAGTAATCTCCAAGATTCTGAAGGAATGCTCGTTTGTTCTGCTGGTGGCTCCAGCATGGCCTCACAGGTTTTGGTATGCGGATCTTGTCCGGATGGCCTCTTGCCAACCGTGGACTCTTCCGTTAAGACCAGACCTTCTGTCACAAGGTCCTTTTTTCCATCAGGATCTCAAATCCTTAAATTTAAAGGTATGGAGATTGAACGCTTGATTCTTAGTCAAAGAGGTTTCTCTGACTCTGTGATTAATACTATGTTGCAGGCTCGTAAATCCGTATCTAGGGAGATATATTATAGAGTCTGGAAGACTTATATTTCTTGGTGTCTTTCTCATCATTTTTCCTGGCATTCTTTTAGAATTCAGAGAATTTTACAGTTTCTTCAGGATGGTTTGGATAAAGGTTTGTCTGCAAGTTCCTTGAAAGGACAAATCTCTGCTCTTTCTGTTCTTTTTCACAGAAAGATTGCTAATCTTCCTGATATTCATTGTTTTGTACAAGCTTTGGTTCGTATAAAACCTGTCATTAAGTCAATTTCTCCTCCTTGGAGTTTGAATTTGGTTCTGGGGGCTCTTCAAGCTCCTCCGTTTGAACCTATGCATTCTTTGGACATTAAATTACTTTCTTGGAAAGTTGTGTTCCTTTTGGCCATGTCTTCTGCCAGAAGAGTTTCTTAATTATCTGCTCTTTCTTGTGAGTCTCCTTTTCTGATTTTTCATCAGGATAAGGTGGTGTTGCGAACTTCTTTAAAATTTTTACCTAAGGTTGTGAATTCTAACAACATTAGTAGAGACATTGTGGTTCCTTCATTATGTCCTAATCCTAAGAATTCTAAGGAGAAATCATTGCATTCTTTGGATGTAGTTAGAGCTTTGAAATATTATGTTGAAGCTACTAAGAATTTCCGAAAGACTTCTAGTCTATTTGTTATCTTTTCCGGTTCTAGGAAAGGTCAGAAGGCTTCTGCCATTTCTTTGGCATCTTGGTTGAAATCTTTAATTCATCATGCTTATGTCGAGTCGGGTTAAACTCCGCCTCAAAGGCTTACAGCTCATTCTACTAGGTCAGTTTCTACTTCCTGGGCGTTTAGGAATGAAGCTTCGGTTGATCAGATTTGCAAAGCAGCAACTTGGTCTTCTTTGCATACTTTTACTAAATTCTACCATTTTGATATGTTTTCTTCTTCTGAAGCAGTTTTTGGTAGAAAAGTACTTCAGGCAGCTGTTTCAGTTTGATCCTTCTGCTTATAGTTTCAGTTTTTTTCATTATAAGATTTAAACTTTGTTTTGGGTGTAGATTATTTTCAGCGGAATTGGCTGTCTTTATTTTATCCCTCCCTCTCTAGTGACTCTTGCGTGGAAGATCCACATCTTGGGTAGTCCTTATCCCATACGTCACTAGCTCATGGACTCTTGCTAATTACATGAAAGAAAACATAATTTATGTAAGAACTTACCTGATAAATTAATTTCTTTCATATTAGCAAGAGTCCATGAGGCCCTTTTTTTGTGGTGGTTATGATTTTTTTGTATAAAGCACAATTATTCCAATTCCTTATATTTATGCTTCGCACTTTTTTCTTATCACCCCACTTCTTGGCTATTCGTTAAACTGATTTGTGGGTGTGGTGAGGGGTGTATTTATAGGCATTTTGAGGTTTGGGAAACTTTGCCCCTCCTGGTAGGAATGTATATCCCATACGTCACTAGCTCATGGACTCTTGCTAATATGAAAGAAATTAATATATCAGGTAAGTTCTTACATAAATTATGTTTTCATTGAAACTGACACCACAGTATTGGATTGTACTTCTGTTAAACTTGATAAGGACAACAGCCTAGGCTTCCCTGTGCAGAGTTACACATCCCTGAAAGTATGACAAGAAAAAAATTATGTATTCAGGACCAGAACATCATAGGAATATGCAATGTGATAGAGTTTTTTTATTGCACTACTGCTGCCATATAACTATTGGCTAGATTTAGAGTTTTGCGGCCAAAGGGGTGCGTTAGCTACGCATGTTTTTTCCCCCCCCCGCACCTTTTAAACAACACTGGTATTTAGAGTTCTCTGAAGGGCTGCATTAGGCTCCAAAAAGGGAGTGTAGAGCATAATTTACCGCCACTTCAACTCTAAATACCAGCATTGCTTACGGACGCGGCCAGCTTAAAAAATGTGCTCATGCACGATTCCCCCATAGGAAACAATGGGGCAGTTTGAGCTGAAAAAAAACCTAACACCTGCAAAAAAGCAGCGTTCAGCTCCTAACGCAGCCCCATTGTTTCCTATGGGGAAACACTTCCTAAGTCTGCACCTAACATGAACCCCGAGTCTAAACACCCCTAACCTTACACTTATTAACCCCTAATCTGCCGCCCCCGCTATCGCTGACCCCTGCATTATATTATTAACCCCTAATCTTCCGCTCCGTACACCGCCGCAACCTACATTATCCCTATGAACCCCTAATCTGCTGCCCCCAACGTCGCCAACCCCAATATTATATTTATTAACCCCTAATCTGCCCCCCCCCACATCGCCGCTACCTTACCTACACTTATTAACCCCTATTCTGCCGACCGGACCTCACTATCACTATCAGTAAATTAATTAACTAAACTACCTACAATTACCTACAATTAAATCAATTAAACTAAATTACAAAAACAAACAAACACTAAATTACAAAAAATAAAAAAGAATACAAGAATTTTAAACTAATTACACCTACTCTAAGCCCCCTAAAAAAAGTAACAAAGCCCCCAAAAATAAAAAAATGCCCTACCCTATTCTAAAATAAAAAGTTACCAGCTCTATTACCTTACCAGCCCTTAAAAGGGCCTTTTGCGGGTCATGCCCCAAAGAAAACAGCTCTTTTGCCTGTAAAAAAACATACAATACCCCCCCCAACATTACAACCCACCACCCACATACCTCTAATCTAACCCACCCAAACCCCCCTTAAAAACCTAACACTAAGCCACTGAAGATCTTCCTAACTTATCTTCACCCAGCCGGGTATCACCGATCCGTCCAGAAGAGGGTCCGAAGTCTTCATCCTATCCGGGCTGAAGAGCTCCTCCAGAGGGTCCGAAGTCTTCATCCTATCCGGGCAGAAGAGGACATCCGGACCGGCAGACATCTTCATCCAGGCGGCATCTTCTATCTTCTTCCATCCGGCGCGGAGCGGGACCATCTTGAAGCAGCCAACGCGGAGCCATCCTTCTTCACCAACCTAAGTACTAATGAAGGTTCCTTTAAATGACGTCATCCAAGATGGCGTCCCTCGAATTCCGATTGGCTGATAGGATTCTATCTAATCAGCCAATCAGATTGATCTCGCATTCTATTGGCTGTTTTGATCAGCCAATAGAATGCGAGCTCAATCTGATTGGCTGATTCAATCAGCCAATCAGATTTTTCCTACCTTAATTCCGATTGGCTGATAGACTCCTATCAGCCAATCGGAATTCGAGGGACGCCATCTTGGATGACGTCATTTAAAGGAACCTTCATTTGGACTTAGGACGTCGGTGAAGAAGGATGGCTCCGCGTCGGCTGCTTCAAGATGGTCCCGCTCCGCGCCGGATGGAAGAAGATAGAAGATGCCGCCTGGATGAAGATGTCTGCCGGTCCGGATGTCCTCTTCTGCCCGGATAGGATGAAGACTTCGGACCCTCTTCTGGACGGATCGGTGATACCCGGCTGGGTGAAGATAAGGTAGGAAGATCTTCAGGGGCTTAGTGTTAGGTTTTTTAAGGGGGGTTTGGGTGGGTTAGATTAGGGGTATGTGGGTGGTGGGTTGTAATGTTGGGGGGTATTGTATGTTTTTTTTACAGGCAAAAGAGCTGATTTCTTCGGGGCATGCCCCGCAAAAGGCCCTTTTAAGGGCTGGTAAGGTAATAGAGCTGGTAACTTTTTATTTTAGAATAGGGTAGGGCATTTTTTTATTTTGGGGGGCTTTGTTATTTTTTTAGGAGGCTTAGAGTAGGTGTAATTAGTTTAAAATTCTTGTATTCTTTTTTTATTTTTTGTAATTTAGTGTTTGTTTGTTTTTTGTAATTTAGTTTAGTTGATTTAATTGTAGGTAATTGTAGGTAGTTTAGTTAATTTATTTATTGAAAGTGTAGTGTTAGGTTTAATTGTAACTTAGGTTAGGATTTATTTTACAGGTAATGTTGTAATTATTTTAACTAGGTAGCTATTAAATAGTTAATAACTATTTAATAGCTATTGTACCTAGTTAAAATAAATACAAAGTTGCCTGTAAAATAAATATAAATCCTAAAATAGCTATAATATAATTATTTGTCATATTGCAGCTATATTAGGGTTTATTTTACAGGTAAGTATTTAGCTTTAAATAGGAATAATTTATTTAATAAGAGTTAATTTATTTTGTTAGATAAAAATTATATTTAACTTAGGGGGGTGTTAGTGTTATGGTTAGACTTAGCTTTAGGGGGTAATACATTTATTATAGTAGCGGTGAGGTCCGGTCGGCAGATTAGGGGTTAATAAGTGTAAGTAAGGTAGCGGCGATGTTGGGGGGGCAGATTAGGGGTTAATAAATATTATGTAGGTGTCGGCGATATTAGGGGCAGCAGAATAGGGGTACATAGGGATAATGTAGGTGGCGGCGGGGTGCAGTCGGCAGGTTAGGGGTTAAAAAAATGTATTATAGTGGCGGCGATGTGGGGGGACCTCGGTTTAGGGGTACATAGGTAGTTTATGGGTGTTAGTGTACTTTAGAGCACAGTAGTTAAGAGCTTTCTGAACCGGCGTTAGCCCATAAAGCTCTTAACTCCTGACTTTTTTCTGCGGCTGGAGTTTTGTCGTTAGAGTTCTAACGCTCACTTCAGCCAAGACTCTAAATACCAGCGTTAGAAAGATCCCATTGAAAAGATAGGATACGCAATTGGCGTAAGGGGATCTGCGGTATTGAAAAGTCGCGGCTGGAAAGTGAGCGTTAGACCCTTTCCTGACTGACTCTAAATAACAGCGGGCGGCCAAAACCAGCGTTAGGACCCCTTAACGCTGTTTTTGACGGCTAACGCAGAACTCTAAATCTAGGCATATGTGTTTAAGCTCTGCAATGTTAACTGGAAAGTTGTATGCTCTGTCTAAATAGTTAACCTTTAATTTTTAGTTTAATTTCCCTTTAAGGGAGATAAGACCATAGTGTTTTCAAATAAATGAACAAACACCTAGATTAACAAGTTTTGCGCTAAACAGGGTGCGAAACTAATGCCAAAATTGTTGCGTTATTTCACCCTCCATAGCGCTGCCATTACAAGTTACTGAAAAGCCTCCTTGTGTGTGCGATATGGTGGCATTAAGCTCCATACCGCACAAAATCCAAGGGCTGCTTTGACGTGTTCGTGCACGCTTTCCCCATAGACATCAATGGGGAGCGAGTGTTAGAAAAAACCTCTTTCAGTAGCTCTCATCCTATTGGCTGTTTTGAACAGCGAATGGGATTTTAGAAGCTCTTATCCTCTTGGCTGATTTGAATTTGAAGAATTAAATCAGCCAATAGCAATGAAAGGTATGCCATTTTGAAACGTCTATCTTGCTTTGAAGCTTTATTGTACAGCGGCACCCGTATGAAGAGGATGCTCCGCGCTGGATGTTTTCGTCGAGCCGCCGGGATGAAGATAGAACACGCCCCCGCGATGGATGAAGATGTCACCGTCTGGATGTCCAGACTACAGCAACTATGAGTAGATATTCTGGGGTTAGTGTTAGGAATTTTTTTTATTTTCTTGGCTGTGTTTTTTTTTTTCAGATTAGGGTTTGGGCTTTTGAAAAAGAGCTAAATGCCCTTTTAAGGTCAATGAAAAAGAGCTGAATGCCCTTTTAAGGGCAATGCCCATACAAATGCCCTTTAGGGGCAATGGGTAGATTAGATTATTTTTTAGTTATTTTGAGGGGTTGGTTGGGTGGTGGGTTTTACTGTTGAGGGGACTTTGTATTTTTTTACAGGTAAAAGAGCGGAGATGTGGAAGGCCGGAGGTCTAGGGGTTAATAACTTTATTATAGTGTCGGCAATGACGGGGAGCGGCAGAAAAGGGGTAAATAATTTTATTAGTGTCGGCGATGGAACGGCAGATTAGGGGTGAATAAATGTATTTAATAGTTGCAATGTGGGTGGGCGGCAGATTAGGGGTTAATAGGTTTAATATAGTGCTTGCGATGGTAGGTTATGGGTGTTAGTGTACTTAGTGTAACACTTTAGTTATGAGTTTTGTGAAACATTTTTGTGGCGCAAAACTCACAACTACTGGTCTCAGATGGTGGTAGGGAGCGTGTCGGTATAGACTGTAATGCAAGCATTTTAGCCTCACAGCACAACCTGTAATACCAGTGCTATGAAAATCCCATGCAAAAACGTCATTTTTTTGAGTTCGAAATGGACGTTGCATTTCAGGCTAAAATGCTTGTGGTATAGTTATACCGATACGACTCACAATAGCTGGGTTACTGCTTTGATGCTGAAATTGCCATTTTTTCAGCGTTAAAAGCCGTAACGCAAAACTCGTAATCTAGGTGAAAGTTAGTTTTAAATGTTTTAAACATGTATTATGTATATGCAGACCTTTTGCAGTGCAGCACTTAATTGATGATACATACTGCGCATATAGCGGCCTATTTATTAATGTGCGAGCGGACATGATACGATGTAGCATATCATATCTGTCGCACATCGATAAATGCCGACAGCATATGCTGTCGGCATTTATCATTACACAACCAGTTCTTGTGAACTGCTTGTTCAATGCCACCCCCTGCAGATTTGCGTGGGGTGTCAATCAGCCCGATCGTATAGGATCGGGCGGATTGATGTCTGCAGCCTCAGATGCAGCGGACAAGTTATGGAGCAGCGGTCTTTGGACCGCTGCTTCATAACTACTGTTTCCGAAACAGGGGCATCAAGCTCCATTAGGAGCTTGATAATTCGGCCCCATAATATACATTTGTTGGTTAAATGGCTAAGCAGATCTTTTGCAGTGCAGCACTTAATTGCTCCTGGGCTACAGACTTACAGAAATGTCTTACTGCATCAATCATTTCTGTTCTAAGCCTTACATGATATATGTGAGTGCATGCACAGCACAGCATGCTGTGAGTTATAGTTCCCCATGAGGCCTCATTGGTGGTTGCACTGATCATAGTCGAATCAAAAAGAGCTGCTGTCAGTTGCTGGTTACACAGAGTGGTAGTAATTTTGGTGCACCGGGCGGGGGCATGGTGTGCCACCTCGATCACCCATGGAACAAATATATACACTATATTCTTTGTCCATCCTCCAGCCCTTATGGTGCTTACTTGTCCCAAAGATCAGATGCTATTTTATGATAAACTTTTTCTTCAGTTGATCATAAGATATTGCCTATTAAGGCACCAGTCAGCATTAAACATCGATATGCAGGCTAGCAAATAACTTATTGATTAAATTGCTCTCTCTTATTTAATATGGCTATTGATGGCCTAGATTACGAGTTTTATGTTACGGTGCGGTACGGCTATACTCCTGAAAAATTTGTCATTGCGCGTGGAATGGCCAGTAACGCATATTAAGAGTCATGGCGGTATAGGCTGTAATGCAAGCATTTTAGTCTTAATGCAACCCTCCATTCCACGCTTGAGTGCGGGATTTTCCATAGCGCCGTATTACAGGTTGTGCGGTCCGGCTAAAATGCTTGCGTTACAGCCTATACCGCCGGCCCCCCACATTGCTAACACAAACCTATTAACCCCTAACCCGCCAGCCCCCCACATGGTAACTAATAAACTAAACATATTAACCCCTAATCTGCCGCTCCCCGACATCGCCGACACTAAGTAAAGCTATTAACCCCTAAACCGCCAGCCCCCTACATCGCAACTAACAAACTAAACCTATTAACCCCTAAACCGCCGGACCCCCACATAGCAAAACACTAAATTAAACTATTAACCCTTAAACCTAACACCCCCTATCTTTAAATTAAATGTTACAATATAACTATCTTTAAATAAATGAAAACTTATCTGTGAAATTAAAAAAAAAACTAACATTAAAATATAAATTAACCTAACATTACAAAAAATAATAAACACTAAAATTACCAAAAAAAACCTCTAAGATTACAAAAAATAATAAACTAAATGATCAAAAATAAAAACAATTACACCTAATCTAATAGCCCTATAAAAATAAAAAAGCTCCCCCAAAATAAAAACAACCCCTTACCTATTGCCTTAAGTTAAACATATCTTTTACATTAAAATATTACAAATTCCCCCTAAAAGTAAAAAAACCCAACCCAACCAACCCCCAAAATAAAAAACCTAAGTCTAAAAAAATACTAAGATACCCATTGACCCTAAAGGGGCATTTGTATAGGCATTGCCTTTTAAAGGGCTCTCATCCTATTGGCTGATTTGAAAATGTCAGCCAATAGGAATGCAAGGTACCGCATATTTAAACGGGTACCTTGCATTCAAGCTTCAGTGTACAGCGTTGACTGTATGAAGAAGATCCTCCACGCTGGATGTCCGCGCCACCGGCGATGATGCTCTGCGCCTCCACAGCTCCGCGACACCGAGCTGAAGATGAAAAAGAAGAAGATGGCCCCGCGATGGAGGAAGATGTTGCCGCCTGGATAAAGAGTTCTCGCCGCCTGGATGAGGATGGATGACCGGACTTCAGGAACCGTGAGTAGATATTATAGGGTTAGTGTTAGGTGTTTTTTTTATTTTTTGGGTTGTTTTTTTTTTTAGATTAGGGGTGGGCACTGTAAAAGAGCTGAATGCCCTTTTAAGGACAATGCCCATAAAAATGATTTTTTAGACTTAGGTTTTTTATTTTGGGGGGTTGGTTGGGTGGGGGTTTTTTAATTTTAGAGGGGACTGTAATATTTTAATGTAAAAGAGCTGTTTAACTTAGGGTAATGCCCTACAAAAGGCCCTTTTAAGGGCTATTTGGTAGTTTATTGTAGGTTAGAGGGTGTTTTTATTTTCGGGGGCTTTTTTATTTTTATAGGGCTAATAGATTAGGTGTAATTGTTTTTATTTTAGATAATTTCGTTAATTATTTTTTATAATCTTAGAGTTTTTTTATTTTTTGTAATTTTAGTGTTTAATATTTTTTGTAATGTTAGATTTTTAATTTTTTTTCTGTAGTATTAGGTTTTTTTAAATTTGTAATTTAGGTTTTCAATTTTTTTTTAATGTTAGGTTTTTTTACATTTGTAATTTAAGTTTTTTAATTGGTAGTTTTTTTTTAATTTTATTAGAATAGTAATGTTAGGTTAATTTATAGTGTAATGTTTGTTTTTTTATTTCATAGATAAGTTTTTATTTATTTAAAGATAGTTATATTGTAACTTTTAATTTAAAGTTAGGGGGTGTTAGGTTTAGGGGTTAATAGTTTAATTTTATGTTTTGCGATGTGCGGGTCCGGCGGTTTAGGGGTTAATAGGTTTAGTTTATTAGTTGCGATGTGGGGGGCTGGCGGTTTAGGGGTTAATAGCTTTATTTATTAGTTGCGATATGGGGGGCTGGTGGTTTAGAGGTTAATAGGTTAATATAGTGTCTGCGATGTTGGGGAGGGGCGGATTAGGGGTTAATCACTTTATTAAGCTTCAGCAATGTCGGGGAGCAGTGGATTAGGGGTTAATAACTTTATTTAGGTGTAGGCGATGTCGGGGGAGCGGTTTAGGGGTTAATAACTTTATTTAGTTTTGGCAATGTCGGGGGGCGGGGGACTAGGGGTGTTTAGACTTGGGGTTTATGTTAGGTTTAAACGTAACTTTCTTTCCCCCATAGACATCAATGGGGTTGCGTTACGGTGATTTGCCATTCCGCAATCCCAGGTGTTAGTTTTTTTCTAACACTCTCTCCCAATTGATGTCTATGGGGAAAGCGTGCATGAGCACGTAAACTCAACCCTTGGCTTTTGTGCGGTATGGAGCTTAAGGCACCATAACGCACAGCACAAGGAGGTTTTTCAGTAACTCGTAATAGCAGCGCTATGGAAAGTGCGGTACCGCTCATGTTATTGTGTTCTTTACGCACCCTGTTTAGCGCAAAACTTGTAATCTAGGTGAATGTTATCTATATTCCATGGTCATCATTCTAGCCATTCAATGCCTACACCAAACACAATAGTTACAGATATTCAAACATAATATTTATTTTTTTTAATGTTCAGTTATCAATAGGAACTGTGAACTGATTGTACAAATTCTTAACAGTGCCTGGTGTGGGTATCAGTAACACACACTAAGGAATTATCCCTTCTGTTCTTCTGTTAACCATATTGGACCCCTGACACCCATCAGATCAGACCCCTAATTAACTGCATACACACACCAGATCAGCACCCTAATTAACTGCATACACACATCAGATCAGACCCCTAATTAAGTGCATAGACACATCAGATCAGGCCCCTAATTAACTGCATACACACATCAGATTAGACCCCTAATTAACTGCATGCACACATCAGATGAGACCATAATTAACTGTACACATTACACACACATCAAATTACACCCCTATTTAACTACACATGAGATCAGGCCCCAAATTAACTGCATGTATATCAGATTAGACCCCAAATTAACTATACACACACATCAGATCAGACCCCTAATTAACTACATACACATATCAGATCAGACCCCTAATTAACTACATAAATAGGATGAGAGCTACTGAAATCCTATTGGCTGTTTAAATCAGCCAATAGGATGAGAGCTATTGAAATTCTATTGGCTGATTTGAATAGCCAATAGAATTTCAGTAGCTCTCATCCTATTGGCTGATTTTTTGAAATTCAAATCAGCCAATAGGAATGCAAGGGACACCATTTTGAAAAGGCTCCGCGCCGGATATCTTCAAGGATGGACCCGCTCCGCCCTGCCAGGATGAAGATAGAAGACGCCGTCAGGATAAAGATAGAAGATGCCGCCTGGATGAAGATAGAAGATGCCGCCTGGATGGATGAAGACCTCGCCGCTTGGATGAAGACTTCTCGCCACCTGGATGTCTGGATGACTTTAGAAACTGTAAGTGGATCGTTGCGGGTTAGTGTTAGGCTTTTTTTAAAACTTTTTTTGGGTGTTTTTTTTTTAGATTAGGGTTTGGGCTTTTTAAAAAGAGTTAAATGCCCTTTTAAGGGCAATGCAAAAGAGCTAAATGCCCTTTTAAGGGCAATGCCCATACAAATGCCCTTTTCAGGGCAATGGGTAGCTTAAGTTTTTTTTAGAGTTAGGTTTTTTATTTTGGGGGGTTGGTTGGGTGGTGTGTTTTACTGTTGGGGGGTCTTTGTATTTTTTTACAGGTAAAAGAGCTGATTTCTTTAGGGCAATGCCCTATAAAAGGCCCTTTTAAGGGCAATTGGTAGTTTATTGTAAGCTAGGTTTTCTTTATTTTGGGGGGCTTTTTTATTTTTATAGGGCTATTAGATTAGGTGTAATTGTTTTTATTTTGGATAATTTAGTGTTTGTTATTTTTTGTAATTTAGATAGTGTTTGTTATTTTTTGTAATTTAGTATTTTTTATTTTTTGTAATTTTAGAATTACATTTTTTTAGTAGTGTTAGTTTTTTTTAAATGTGTAATTAAGTTTATATAATTGGTAATTATTTTAATTTTAGTCTAATAGTTATGTTAGGTTAATTGTTAGTTTAAACTTTGTTTTTTTTAATTTCACAGGTAAGTTTTTATTTATTTTAATATAGGGATATTGTAATTTTAATTTAAAGTTAGGGGGTTGTTAGGTTTAGGGGGTTAATAGTTTAATTTCGTTTTTTTGCGATGTGGGGGGCTGGCGGTTTAGGCATTAATAAGTTTATTTAGTGGCGGTGATGTGAGAGGCCAGAGGTTTAGGGGTTAATAACTTTATTTATAATGTTGTCGATGTTGAGGTGTGGGGGAATAGGGGTTGATAACTTTATTATAGTGGTGGCGATGTCGGGGAGCAGCGGAATAGGGGTTAATAACTTTTATTAGTAGTGACGATGTCGGGAGCAGCAGATTAGGGGTTAATAAATTTAAATAGTGTTTGCGATGCGGGAGAGCAGTGGAATAGGGGTTAATGGGGGTTAATTGGTAGTTTATGGGTGTTAGTGTACTTTGTAACATTTTAGTTATGAGTTTTGTGTAACAGTTTTGTTGTGCAAAACTCATAACTACTGGTCTCAGATGGCGGAACGGATCGTGTCGGTATAGGCTGTAATGAGAGCATTTTAGCCTCACCGCACAACTTGTAATACCAGCGCTATGGAAATCCCACGCAAAAACGTAATTTTTTTGAGTGTGGGATTGACGTTGCATCACAGGCTAAAATGCTTGCGGTATAGCTATACCGACACGACTCGTAATGGCTGCGTTACTGTTTTTACACTGAAGTGGCCATTTTTCCAGCGTTAAAACCGTAACACAAAACTCGTAATCTAGGTGCTAGATTTTCTTGTTGTCTTTTAGTTTAATGGTTGTTTACTTTGTTTTTCTTGTTGTCTTTTAAATTAATATTTGTTTACTTTATTTTTCTTGTATTGTTTTTGTCCTCTGCTTTAATGTTTGTTTACTTTGTTGTGTTTTTTTTGTTGTGGGGTTTTGTGTTTTTTGTGATATGTTGGTTTTGTTTAAAGTTATGTTGCTTAATAGTGCAGTTAAGTTTGGTTGCGTTAGTAGGACATGCAACATACACCTACACCTTTAGGATCTGTAAGGATGTGGGTATATTATACATGTATATACAATGGTTTATTTATGTATATTTTATTGTATAATGTGATTATATTGTTGGATTTAAAAAAAAAAAACTTTTATCCATTTTGCTTTTTTTATGGACTTTATAGTTTTACATAACCTTACTTTAACTTTGCAATGTTAAAAATAATGCAGTTATTTAAAACTAAATACACAAAAAGATAAATAAAACCTTATTCAAATCACAAAACTTAAAAAAACATACGCCTAGATTACAAGTTTTGTCGGTAAAAACTTGCGGTCCTAACGAGCCTTTTTTTTCCAGCGCACACTTTAAACAACGCTGGTATTACAAGTTTTCTGAATGGCTGCGTTAGCCTCAGAAAAGTGAGCGTTGAGCAAATTTAGCTCCACTTCTACCTGTAATACCAGCGTTGCTTACGGTAGCGGTAAGCTGGAAAAACGTGCTCGTGCACGATTTCCCCATAGGATGCAATGGGGCTAAGCCGGCTAAAAAAACAACTAACACCTGCAAAAAAGCGTTCAGCTCTTAACGCAGCCCCATTGTTTCCTATGGGGAGACACTTTCTAAGTCTACACCAAACACCCTAACATGAACCCCGAGTCTAAACACCCCTAACCTTACACTTATTAACCTCTAATCTGCCGCCCCCAACATCGTCGCCACTTGCATTATACTATTAACCCCTAATCTGCCGCTCCTGACACCGCCGCCACCTACATTATCCCTATGAACCCCTAATCTGCTGCCCCTAACATCGCCGACACCTATATTATATTTATTAACCCCTAATCTGCTGCCCCCAACGTCGCCACCACCTACCTACACTTATTAACCCCTAATCTGCCGCCCCCAACGTCGCCACTACTATATTAAATGTATTAACCCCTAAACCTAAGTCTAACCCTAACCCTAACACCCCCTAACTTAAATCTATTTTTAATAAATATAAATAAAATTCCTATAATTAAATAAATTATTGCTATTTAAAACTACTTACCTATAAAATAAACCCTAATATAGCTACAATATAACTAATAGTTACATTGTAGCTATTTCAGGATTTATATTTATTTTACAGGCAAGTTTGTATTTGTTTTAACTAGGTACAATAGCTATTAGATAGTTAATAACTATTTAATAGCTACCTAGTGAAAATAATTACAAAATTACCTGTAAAATAAATCCTAACCTAAGTTACAAATACACCTAACACTACACTATCAATAAATTAATTAAATAAATTACCTACAATTATCTAAAATAAAATACAATTACATAAACTAAACTATATTACAAAAAAAACAAACACTAAATTACAAAAAATAAAAAAATATTACAAGAAGTTTAATCTAATTACACCTAATCTAAGCCCCCTAATAAAATAAAAAAGCCCCCCAAAATAATAAAATCCCCTATCCTAAACTAAATTACAAAGTAATCAGCTCTTTTACCAGCCCTTAAAAGGGCTTTTTGCGGGGCATTGCCCCAAAGTAATCAGCTCTTTTACCTGTAAAAAAAAGAAATACAATACCCCCCCAACATTACAACCCACCACCCACACACCCCTACTCTAAAACCCACCCGATTTCCCCCTTAAAAAAACCTAACACAACCCCATTGAAGATCACCCTACCCTGAGCCGTGTTCACTCAGCCGGGCACCGATGGGGCAGAAGAGGACATCCGGACCGGCAGAAGTCTTCATCCTATCCGGGCAGAAGAGGACATCTGGACTGGCAGACATCTTCATCCAGGCGGCATCTTCTATCTTCATCCTTCCGGAGTGGAGGGGAGCCATCTTCTATCCAGCCGACGCGGAGCCATCCTCTTCAATCGAAGTCCTAACGAAGAATGAAGGTTCCTTTAAATGACGTCATCCAAGATGGCGTCCCTCGAATTCCGATTGGCTGATAGGATTCTATTAGCCAATTGGAATTAAGGTAGGAAAAATCCGATTGGTTGATTTAATCAGCCAATCGGATTGAAATTCAATCCGATTGGCTGATTGGATCAGCCAATAGAATTTACCTTGCATCTTGGATGACTTCATTTAAAGGAACCTTCATTCTTCGTTAGGACTTCGATTGAAGAGGATGGTTCCACGTCAGCTGGATAGAAGATGGCTCCGCTCCGCTCCGGAAGGATGAAGATAGAAGATGCCTCCTGGATGAAGATGTCTGCCGGTCCAGATGTCCTCTTCTGCCCAGATAGGATGAAGACTTCTGCCGGTCCGGATGTCCTCTTCTGCCCCATCGGTGCCCGGCTGGGTGAACACGGCTCAAGGTAGGGTGATCTTCAATGGGGTAGTGTTAGGTTTTTTTAAGGGGGGATCGGGTGGGTTTTAGAGTAGGGGTGTGTGGGTGGTGGGTTGTAATGTTGGGGGGTATTGTATTTCTTTTTTTTACAGGTAAAAGAGCTGATTACTTTGTAATTTTGTTTAGGATAGGGAATTTTATTATTTTGGTTTTTTTTTTTATTTTATTAGGGGGCTTAGATTAGGTGTAATTAGATTAAACTTCTTGTAATATTTTTTTATTTTTTGTAATTTAGTGTTGTTTTTTTTGTAATATAGTTTAGTTTATTTAATTATATTTTATTTTAGATTATTGTAGGTAATTTATTTAATTAATTTATTGATAGTGTAGTGTTAGTTGTATTTGTAACTTAGGTTAGGATTTATTTTACAGTTAATTTTGTAATTATTTTAACTAGGTAGCTATTAAATACTTATTAACTATTTAATAGCTATTGTACCTAGTTAAAAAAAATACAAAGTTGCCTGTAAAATAAATATAAATCTTAAAATAGCTACAATGTAACTATTAGTTATATTGTAGCTATATTATGGTTAATTTTATAGGTAAGTATTTAGTTTTAAATAGGATTAATTTATTTAATTATAGTAATTTTATTTAGATTTATTTAAATTATATTTAATTTAGGGGGGTGTTAGGGTTAGGTTTAGACTTAGGTTTAGGGGTTAATAACTTTATTATAGTAGCGGCGATGTCCAGTTGGCAGATTAGGGGTTAATAAGTGTAGTTAGGTGGTGGCGACGTTGGGGGGGCAGATTAGGGGTTAATAAATATAATGTAGGTGTCGGTGATGTTAGGGGCAGCAGATAAGGGGTTCATAGGTATAATGTAGGTGGCGATGTCCAGTCGTCAGATTAGGGGTTAAATAATTTTATTATAGTGTTTGCGATGTGGGGGGGAGCTCAGTTTAGGGGTTAATAGGTAGTTTATGGGTGTTAGTGTACTTTGTAGCACTTTAGTTAAGAGCTTTATGTTCCGGCGTTAGCCCATAAAACTCTTAACTACTGACTTTTAAATGCGGTAGAAGTCTTGGAGGTAGAGGCTGTACCGCTCACTTCTTCCAAGACTTGTAATACCAGCGTTAGGCAAATCCCATTAAAAAGATAGGATACGCAATTGACGTAAGGAGATTTGCGGTATGGAAAAGTCGCAGAAGAAAAGTGAGCGGTAGACCCTTTCCTGCCTGACTTGTAATACCAGCGCGTTAAAAAGCAGCGTTAGGACCCCTTAACGCTGCTTTTTAAAGCAACCGCAGAACTCGTAATCTAGCCGATATTATGGCATTATACATTAAAATACATATAAATAAATTATTGTAGATACAATTATCCCCACAACTCCTGTAGGTTTAATAGGAAGTTTTTTGGTATATTTATTAGCAAGGTAGATCACAGACATAATGAATATATAGCTGTTCCGTAGAAGTTTGATGGGCATTCCATATGAGTAACTTGTAGTTTAATGGGGAAACATTGTTGTGAGTTTCTAATATTCAGAGCTCAGCCCTTCCTGTTAGATGCACCTTTTCAGCCATATCAGTCTCGCCAGCTTTTCAGTGGCGATATTTCCAGTGTGAGAAATCTAGTGCATGTACATTGAAACTTAGATTACTCAGACATTATTTAAAGTGTTACTACACAGAAAACATTTTTTGTTTTAGCAAACGCACAGTGTATGTTGTGTAAGCCCACTGCGAATAAAGCAAACCCAACCCCCTATGCCGAGATCACAAATGAGTGGCAATGCTGTCGGACTTTTTTTGAAGCTGCGATCCCTATTATTTCCTATGGGAGACACATCGCCACTCGTCGAAACAGAGAGGGTCGGCCCACTTTATTTGAATATGTCGATAGGCACACAGATTGCGAGACTGGCATTGCTAAAAGGCAATTTCTTGTGGGTCTGATGATGTATTGATCCTCAGGGCCTAAGAGAAGAGACACATTCTCAGCTATGCCAATTCCAATACATTTAATTCCAAAAGTTTTTTAGAAAATAACACAATGCTAACGACAGATCCTTACCAACATCTCTTTCACTAGCAGATTTCATTCATGTGCTGCATAGATTCAAATATTGTACAACAGCACGAGATAACACCAGTATGATTCTATTCAACTGGGGATTCTATGAAATGACACAGGAGCAAGTAAGAGTCCCTAATAAAAAACAAATTCATGTGGCTTAACTCAACCATCTCTTATCAGGGTATTTTGAAATGAGAACAGAATGTCTACATGGAAGAGAAAAACAGAAATTCCCTTAATCAGGGTCATTATCTTACAAGTAAAAGGTTTCCAAAATATTTAATCACAAAAAAATGCCCTCCCCTCAATGGTAAAACAATTTTATATTTAAAAAAAATTTACTTTCTTACCTGTCTACTGACATTTCTTCCAATTTCCTAGTGGAAATTGTTATCATCTATCTATCATCTATCTATCTATCTATCTATCTATCTATCTATCTATCTATCTATCTATCTATCTATCTATCTATCTATATATCTATCTATCTATCATACACACAATATAGACAGACACACAGATAGATAAATAGATAGATAGATATTTAAAATGATACAATGAATGATTATATGGACATTTGGTCAATCTAATTAAACATTTAGATAAACTAAATTATTTTGGGATGTACATATCAGCAACTATACAGCTGATTTTTCGCTGTTTTTCAAATAGGTTTTCCTTGTGACCTACATAGCACCTCTAAATGGCTCCCCTGTGTGTTCAGGAGTTGCTGGAAAATGGCCAGATACCTCACCTCCTCATCTTCTGCAACAAAACAATACAAAAAATAAATAAATTAAAAACACAAAACAAGCAGAAAACTGTATAAAGGATCCAAAATATAAATTAGAATACTGCATGAGTATAAAAACATTACCACTTTGTCTTCTACAATTGTTTTTCAACAGTTAAACTACCCTCACCATTTGCCTGATTTTGTAGGAGCCAGACAGAACTTGTTACTGAAGTTTACCTAAACACTGTTTTGCTGTTTATTATCTGATATTTTGTGCAAAGGCCTGTTAGGCACAAATATGTGAAAGGGTTAGGCTTGCAAAGCCTGACATGTGCACTTCCAATCCTCAGAAAGTGTATTGCAAACATATATGTTTAATGTCCCTTTAAATTAGTAGAAACCGAGTTATCAGTATCTACAAATATACAAAAAAAAATCCCTTGTAGATTTCTGCAGGTGTTTCTCTGTTCCGGTTGCTGTCTGACAAGCTTTTCTCTTTTGTTTGTTCATAACTGATTTCTAAGCTCTGGTGGTCCTGGCTTTTTGGCAATCTAATTCCTCTGCACAGGGGGATTGCAGTCTCTCCATCATACTGTCTGTGTAATCTTATGTCCACTTCCCTCAACCTCAACAATGACCATAGCCTATCTGCTGTATAGTTTCCTATACAAATACATCCAGACCAACTGCTTCAGTGCATATTCTGTGCCTATCTGTAGTGTCTGCTGGGCAGTACTAGGGTATGAGACTGGTTGTAGGCAAAAGATATCAGCTTTGGTCCAAAGAAGCTGATTAAACATCAGGGTTGCTGGAGTTTCTCCTGTGGCCCAATTCACTGAGTTCCAATATAAGGTCATGATGTCATGCAAAGAGTCTTGTTCTGTTTCACAAGTGTTCAGCCTCATGGTCAATGCTGAATTCTGAGTCTGGACAAATTGTTCCATCAGACCATTTGTAGATGGATAGTAGGATGTAGTAGTGAGGTCATCATGGTGAGGTAACTGTCACTGATATTCATAGACTGTAAACTGGGTTCCATTTTTGGACATTACTTTCTTTGTCCATATGTAGCAAATAACATGTACAGCCATCGCTGACATGGTTATGACTTATGGTCATTTAGTAAAGGCTTTCGCCACAATTAGAAAAATGTTACCTATGACTGGGCCAGCAAGCATCACATGAATTAGGTACCAGTTCCATTCAGGACATTCCCAAGGCAAAGTGTGAGAGCTTTTCAATATAGCAGGTCTATGCCTATATGGGATGATCAATCTCATATCTCTCAATAAACAGCTGTCAACTCTGTAAAGATTTTAAAAGGGCAATATGTCTTAGTAATCTTTAGCACTTTGCATAAGGGATTATCATTCTCTCTATGTTTAGCAATATAAGACAATATTACATACTGTAGTAATAGTATAATATAAATTGGAATTAGGTAGAGAGGCAGACTGTACAGCACTATCACTTATTGCATGCTGGGCTGCTATAATGGTTCCATAACAATACAGGTATATATATATCATTTTTGTTGTTAAATATTTAGTTGCAAAAGCTGGGTGGTTCTGAGCCATCTTTCATCACATTGGAGAGCCATTTGTGTATTTGCTTTTTGTTTATATTCTGTGCTATTTGTCTTTTTATGGTGACAGCATTAAGAGATTTTCAAATGAATTAATAAAACTATTAAATTCTTTCAATAGTGCTTGATTCTATGGGGCCGATTTATTAAAGTGTGGACAGACATGATACATTGTAGCATATCATTTCCGTCGCACATTGATAAATGCCGACAGCATACGCTGTCGGCATTTATCACTGCACAAGCAGTTCTTGTGAACTGCTTGTGCAATGCCGCCCCCTGCAGATTCGTGGTCAATCGGCCACTAGCAGGGGTGTCAATCAGATTAATGTCTGCAGCCTCAGAGCAGACGGACAAGTTGTGGAGCAGCGGTCTTTAGACCGCTGCTTCATAACTACTGTTTCCGGTGAGCATGAAGGCTCACGTGGAAACAGGGGCATCAAGCTCCGAATTCAGTCCCCCTGTCTTAATATGATGGAATTGACTTTATCCATTAGAGTCTAGCTTTGGTTTGGATTTATATCTTTATAAAGAGTCTGCACCATGACAGTAATTCTAGCTATTAAATAATTGTATTATATATATATAAATAACTTTTGCCTACTTATTATGCCTTATACCAGTAAATATAACTTAAGTTAAATCCTTTATTTCCATAGTATTTTCATGTGCTTTGTTATGCCAACTAGCAAGCAAAAATCATTTAATTCAGGTCTCAAAAATCGCTATATTTTACAAAGCTTTTTTTGTATTACACTTGAGTGCTAAAGTGTGTTCACTGTTCAGAATACAAGCGCAATGAGTGCGCTGATAGCTCTCCCTGTACTATAAAAGTATAGGGCGAGCTATAAACCTTTCCACTGCATTAAGCTGCATTATGGTTAAATTATTTCACTATCACAAGTAATACCAGATTGTGCGTTATTCCTGGCGGAATTCAGCATTGCACACGAGTGCAATCCCGCCCCCTGCCCGCGCACAGCCAATCACATGCGGGCAGAATCTGTCAACCCCCCCCCCCTTTCGGACAAGACTGGGGAGATTGAAATTTGCTACCTAAGAGGTGGTGAAAGGATAGGGAAGCAGCGGTCTGATGACCGCTGCTTGTTAAATACGGTGCGCAGATTCTCTTCTGAGAACCTGCAGTCATAAGCAGGCGAAAGAGTTTGATAAATCGACTCCTTTCTTTAAATCTAATATTCAATTCCAATTTTCTAAAAATTTGATTTGAATTATGCAATATTCAAATTTGAAAAATTTAATTCAATATATTTCTAATGCTTTCTTTAAATGTAGTGTTCGAATAATGCAATATTCAAAATAGAAACATTTAAATTTATATATTTGTATCTATTATATATCAATTTCTAAATTCCCTACCACATGAACTATTCACATGAACTATTCAACATTCAAAGGACTATTCGCTCTACCAAACGAATTACACTTTCAGCACTTTCGTCCATTCCTAGTCACGGCGCACGTCTTTTCACACAGAAGATCGTCAGTTTACCGCAGCACGGAACTATTTCACATCTTTATTGCATTAATCTTCTCTTACACATTTGTCAAATATGTATCTATTAGTTATACACATCACCCATTCTTTAACACACAACAGCGCATCATCAGGATTATATACATTTATTTTTTATTTTTTTATTTACAATATTTTTGGTCCATTGTTCTTATTTTGCATTTGATTTTATCATACTGTTTTTGATCATTTCCCCTTCCTCCATCTTTCATTTTTCATGCAATGTGGTCATGTGATACGGAAAGGTTTGTTATTGGGGTCATGTGATAAAGAAAGCTTTGTTATTGGGGTCATGTGATACGGAAAGCTTTGTTATTGGAGTCATGTGATATAGCGATCTGATACCCCTATTGCTTATACAATATGGATGTACGATTAGTTTTATTTTAGGATTTGATTATTATTTGTCTATATATTATCTTTATACTATGTTTTTTTATTAACTTTGATCTAATTGATTAATTATTCATTGGCTTTTGAATATTCTTGTTATTATTATTCATATTATATTACAAATTTAGCATATAATAGGCTATAGATGTGGTTCATTCATTATACTGAGGTTAAAGGGATACTAAACCCAATTTTTTTTCTTTCATGATTCAGATAGAGCATGAAATTTTAAGCACCTTTCTAATTTACTCCTATTTCTTTGTTCTCGTGTTATCTTGATTTGAAAAAGCAGTACTGTAAGCTTTAGAGCCGGACCATTTTTTGTTCAGCCCCTGGGTAGCACTTGCTTATTTGTGGCTAAATGTAGCAAACCAATCAGCAAGCGCTACCGAGGTGCTGAACAAAAAATGGGCCGGCTCCTAACCTTTTATTACTGCTTTTTTAAACAAAGAAAAATTGATAATAGGAGTAAATTAGAAAGTTGCTTAAAATTGCATGCTCTATCTGAATCATGAAAGAAAAAATTTGGGGTTAGTATCCCTTTAAACATTTAAATACTCAATGTGATAGTTTTTTGAGATATGCTCACATAACAATATGTATATTTGTTATACCAGGTTACCATGATGACACACACGGCACTGATTACATACGGGCCTTGTTTGGGTCCTTTTAAAAAAGAGATTGTTTATACTTTTTGTTATGCCTGAGGAAATGGCTTTTTAGCTAAGAAACATGTTACACATAGGGCTCCATGTACGAAGCAGCGAAAGCTGCTCTGGAGCCCTTGCGGGGCAGGTTCGCATATGGCAAGCCTGCTTCTCGCAATGTAAGAAGCAGCGGTCATTACACCGCTGGCGAGGGAAAATCACTGAGAGCTCGCTCGCTCTCGGTGATTGACAGTCCCTTCAGTCGCGCTAATGAAGGGGCGGGCATTACACACTCCGATGACTGTGTAATGATACATACGGGCAAGCGGATCAACAGATCCGCTGCCCGTGTGTAGCAAAAGCAGGCGGATAGCTTCACGAGTTGAGAAGCTGTCCGCCTGCCACATAGTACATGGAGCCCTATGTAAAATCAATTTAATTGTATTCATTGGGACTGCAAGATCCTTTGTTGTGCTCTCACCTCACAGTCAAGAAGGAGCAGTGCTGGTTGTTGCAGCTACCTGACCGCCGTTAGAGCCAGATTGCCTATATAGCACTATATATAATAGTATCAAGTACATTGTTTTTTATGACCTAGGTATTCTCAGGAGAAACAAAGTACTACTGGAAGCAAGATGGTTATTGGCAGCTATGCACATATGACTCTTGTCATTGACTCTCCATAGGTGTTTAGCTAACTCTCAGTAATGCATTGCTACTCTGGAGATGAGTTTAAAGGGACATGATACTTAAATGTTTAATCACTTGAAAGTGATTCAGTTTAACTTAAAAAACTAACTAGTAAATATCACATCTCTATGTAAAAAGGAAGTAATTTTACCTTACAATTCCCTCAGTAGCCACATCCCATTGTAAAATGGACAATAAATAGCCAATCAAGGTGCTAGTCTCTGCTACCTGTTGCAAGAGAGTCTGTATCTGACGTG
The DNA here is from genome assembly GCF_027579735.1 of Bombina bombina. Lineage (NCBI taxonomy): Eukaryota > Metazoa > Chordata > Amphibia > Anura > Bombinatoridae > Bombina > Bombina bombina. The sequence goes on from NW_026511830.1 coordinate 392,879, forward strand.
CTAACACAGTCATTTTATTTCCCTTCTCAATATAAGGACGTTTACTATGAAATCTTGCTGAAATCCCACAACATCACAATAAAGCAAAGTGTGAGCTCAGCACTGAAGAAGCTGATTGACTAGTTTTTATATTTTTTTTACACCATACATATGTCAGTAGATAAACAAAAACTGTTCACAGAGCACTTACACTGGAGTGCTGGCAAAATTTATAGGTACAGGTAGAAAACCCTTTATCCAAACTGCCTGGTACCGGAAAAGGTTTGGATTTTTGAATAGTTTGAATTTTGAAATATTTGTATCTTCAAAATGTTTGAAGAGGGGATGGAGGAAGGTGTAAACAATATCTTATGCCATTTAGGAAATATTTACATGTCACAATACAGCTTATACATGTAACCTAAAGGTAGTTTTATATCATTTTTAATACTTTTGTATACATAGTACCACCAGAAACTGTATTTATATATATATATATATATATATTTTATTTATGACCAACAAAAGGGTACAATAATACATAGCATGTCATCCAAATAGTACGTAAGATACGTTACAAGAGAGTTAGCAAGACAATAAAATGAAGTAACATGCACTGTCAAATAAATGTTGATACAGTAGTTGCGATTAAAATGCTGCTTTTAAAGGATCTTCCGCATGTTATGAAACATACCAGCCTTGATGTGTATGTACCACAGTGTTGGGATTTTTTTTTAACAAACTAATTTAAAAATAAAAAAATAAAAACTCCTCAACAAAACTAAACTGAGAATAACTTATAAACATTATCCATACTGCTGTACATTTTCTAGGTAGGACTACTTGCGTTACCTTGATCCCAGAAAAATGAAGACACGTAGAGGAATTTCTCAACCTAGCACAATATTAATATTATTATTATAATTTATTTGTATAGCGCCGCCAAATTCTGTAGCGCTGACAATATGTCAGTTTGTAAAATGAGATAACATATTAGTAACAAGGCCTTGAAGGGGTAAAAGTAGTAATATAGAGATTCTGAGGCCCATTTATCAAGCTCCGGATGGAGCTTGAGGGCACGTGTTTCTGGCGAGTCTTCAGACTCGCCAGAAACAGCAGTTATGGAGCCGCGGTCTAAAGACCGCGGCTCCATAACACTGTCCGCCTGCTCTGAGCAGGCGGACAGAGATCACCGGAATTCAACCAGATCGAGTACGATCAGGTTGATTGACACCCACCTGCTGGCGGCTGATTGGCCGCGAATCTGGAGGGGGCGGCGTTGCACTAGCAGCTCACAAGAGCTGCTGGTGCAATGCTGAATACAGAGAGGGTATTGCTCTCCGCATTCAGCGAGGTCTGTCGGACCTGATCCGCACTGTCGGATCAGGTCCGACAGACCTTTAATAAATAGGCCTCATTGTGTGTATACATTTACTCCAGGCTGTAATGTAAGAAACTTAGCCAGACCTATGAGAGTGTCACTATAGTAGGATTTTCCTATATAGATGTAGTATGTGAAACCAAGAGGTGGGTTGCAGGTATTTAAAATAAAAAGAACCGTAAGTGAACAGTTTTACCACATTCGATAGAGGTAAAAAACAAAACAAAGTTATTTTGTGCACTAACACAACTGCCCCAAAGCAACATATTTACATGTCCCTAAGTTCCTTTTTTTGTTCTAAACAATGTTGTCTGTCATATCTCTGTGTTTATTTATACCACTATATGTATGTGTAATATGTGTAAATTTATTATTATTCTGAGCAGGAATAATTGTGAATATAGCATGTCATCAGGGTGTCATATGTATTTATTTGCAATCAATGGATTTTTTAAGAGCTGGGCCAGTTTTCTCTCTGTACCTATGTAACCCTTCCTGATTGCAATTTAGTTTAAAAAACCACCCCTACACAGGTGTTATAAAATGGGCTGGCATATAAGATGACATTTCTTACTTTTATAAGAAATTCAAGAGAAGGAAGAAATTCACTGAAATTAGCATGACAGTAAAGAGGTAATTTCTGCTGTATCTGAATCATGACAGTTTAATGTTATGTGGGCTATCCCTTTGAGCTATCAGTTTAAGATTATATTGAATCAAACATCAATTCGAATTTTAAAATTATTGTCTAAAATATTACACTGTGTGTCCTAATGTCAGCATCAATGTCTATCTTTAATACTAATTTCACATATACATACTTTCAAAGTATAATACAAAATGTAACAAATGGCACTTACAAGTTCTGATGAGTGATCAATGACACAAGTATCAAGCAATTTGATTAGTTAGTGATAGTTTAAAATGTATATTTGAATCAGATTGGCTGATGTCATAAATCATGTGATTATGCATATTCCAATCAAAAGTGGTTGAAAAATTCACTAGTGTGTGGGTTATTTAGGAGTTTACGTCATAATTGGTGCGAAGTGTTGCGTCAAAATTGGTGCGAAGTGGAGAGTGTGACTTGTAGAAATAATATTGTCCCCTTGCTTTGTAATGAGAGACAAATTTGTAACATAATCCATAAGTAGTAATGTATTTTTCATTTTTATCCCTATATCTACTAGTGCACCAAATGTGGAGCAATAATATTGTTTGATTTTGAAAGGGTATACAATTTTAATAGAGTTTCTAATTTACTTTTATTATGTAATATACTTCATTCTCTGGCAGCATCGAAAGCTTTCTGTGTTTTCAGACTCCCATTGATTTCTATGGCATCCGCGGCCTCAACGGTGGCGGATTTAAAACTAGGTACGCTGTGTCAAAATAGACACGAGCGTACCTGTTATATGTTTGATAAATTTGGAAAAGGGTCAAATAGAGTCAAATCTAAATTAGAAACATCTGTAATGACGAAAGCATCGATCTGCGTCGGATTGAGATCACGGGAGCATATATTACGTCACGAATTTCAACATTTCCCGGTCTTGACGCTTTGATAACTACAACAAATACAACGTGAGATTCAAGCGTATTTTTTTTTTTTTTTTTTTTTAAATTTATTTATAAACCAACATGAGTACAAAACACAAAATCCGCCACGCAGGGCTTAGTGTGATAGCCTATTACAAAAGAAATTGATGTATTTATCTTAACTAAATAGTAATGATAGTACATATCTTTTGTTAACAAATTGATACATATTATACTCAATGAAGGTATTTTCTATTTATTTTATGCATTTAATTAAGAGAGAAAAAAAAAAAAAGGAAAAAAGAAAAAAGAAAAACAACTATATTCATTCAATTAGTAAACAGTTTGCTTCAGAGTCAGTTTCATATTCCTCAACTAAATTATTGAGGAAAGGGAGATATGTATAACTACAATATGGGGAGAGGAGGAGGGGAAAGGGAGGGCGGGAAGAGAGAGAAGGAAAAAGAAGAGAGAAGAAAAAAAAACAAAAAAAAACCCAGGGGGGATTTTGAGTGTTACCATCGATCTAGTATCACTACTTCAGAGTGCCTAAAGGGGTAAATTAATTGATCTATTTCTTCTGGTGGAAAAATCCTAATAAATGTCGACCACTTTTTAAAAAAGAGCATTATCTCTCTTTCAGATGTTAGAGTTGTGTCCATTTGCTCGATGATGCATTGTTTTTTCATGTAATTTTTAATTTCCAAAATACTAGGTATCTTGGGGGCACGCCAGTTCTTAAGAATTAAGTTTCTTGTTGCCAAAATAGTCACATTTCTAGCCTTCATGTGTTCAATAACCATGGGTGATTCTTTAAGAAACACAACTTCCGCCAGAGAGATTGAGAGAGGATATATCTTCAATGTTTTTTTAAGCCAAAATTCTACTCTTTGCCATAGCTGTTTTATCTTCGGGCATGCCCACAGCATGTGGACAATATCAGCTGCTAGATACGCACACTTTGGGCATATATTGAATTCATGGTTGTGCCATTTATATCCCTTTAATGGAGTGTAATAAGATCTATACAAAAGTTTAATATGTGATTCTCGCCAACTTGCGGATAAGGTAGTTTGGGCCGTTATAGATATAGATTTTTCTACCTGTTCTATCTCCAAATTTAATTCTGGATATATGAGATTCCATCTCTGCGTTATCTGATTTAAGTTAGAGTTTCCATGAGAGCTAGTCACTAATTCATACCAGATTGAAACAGAGGTTAAGTCATTTTTTGCAAGAATAGGCCAGCTATCTAATTTTCCCCATGTCCATACCCATCCGAATTTCTCAGTGAGAGAAAAGAGGTAGTGTCTCGCCTGTAAGTAAGCAAAAAAGTCCCTATTATTCAATTGGAACTCTTGCTTTAATCTATCAAATGATTTTACTGATGAGGTATCTTGATCTATGAATTGCGTCATAAAGGTTAGAACTTTCTCCTGCCAGGTCTGAAATAATCGAGATTGTGTTCCTTGTTGAAATTCTGGGTTGCCACATAAACATTGAAATTTTGGAATAGACAAATCAATGTTTACTTTTTGTCCACATTTTTTCCAAGCTTGTATTATTACATATATCGAGTTAAACGACTTCACCTTCTTTGGGATTAATTGTACTGGGCAATGGATTAAAGCTATGGGATTATAGGGATATAGGATATTTTTTTCAAGTTTATTGTTAGTAAAATAGTCTTTGTTCTCGATCCAGTCTATTACTATGCGTGCAAGAAAGACTAAACTGTATTTGCTAAGATCAGGCAGGGCGAATCCCCCATATTTTTTAGGAAGATAAAGTTTGTCTAGAGAAATACGGGGTCTCTTGCATTTCCATATAAAGTATCTGAGAGCCCTGTTCAGTTTTTTCCAATCCTTCACTTTTAGAATAACCGGAACATTCTGTAAGGGAAAAATGATTTTTGGGAGTAAAACCATCTTAAATAAAGCGATACGTCCTGATAGGGATAATGGAAGATTTTGCCAACCATTCAAGTACTCTATTATCTTTGATAATATGGGAGGAATATTAAGACCATACCACTCTTTTGGATCGGCTGATATATTAATTCCAAGATATCTAAAATGGGAGATTACCTCCTTAAAAGGTATCAACTGCGGAGAAGCCTCATTTTTCCTGATCCATAACAGTTCTGATTTCGAGTTATTGATCTTGTAGCCAGCAAAGGACCCGAAGGAGTTAATGATCGACAGTAATCTTGGGATATTCTTTCCTGTATCCGACATATAGATCAGCACATCATCCGCGTATAAGGCGATTTTTTGCTCTAACGAACCAATTATTATTCCCTCAATAGATTGCCTGATTTTAAGAGCTAGGGATTCCATCGCTAAGTCAAATAATAAAGGTGATAATGGGCATCCTTGCCTCGTACCTCTCTGAAGTTTAATTATCTTAGATTCTAGGTTACCTATGACCAGTTTGGTAGAGGAGTTATTACATAAATTGTCAATGAAAAAAATGAAATTGTCCTTAAAGCCAAAATTAAGCAATGTAGTTAGAATATGTTGATGATGTACCGAATCAAACGCTTTTTCTGCGTCAAGCGCGATAATTGCAAGATCAAGATGGTCATATGCCGATGTTTCTTGCGAATGACGAAAATAGTCGAGAACAAGAAACAATTCCCTAACCTTAGCCGCTAAGTTACGTTTAGAGAGGAATCCTGCCTGGTCTTTGTCGATAAGAACTCCAATCTCACCCTGAAGTCTCTTAGCTAGGATGGAAGATAGTATCTTATAATCAGTGTTCAATAACGCTATAGGGCGGTAAGACTCCTTTTTCACGGGGTCCTTTCCTGGCTTCAAGACCAAAACTGTGGTAGATGCGGCAAAATTCCATGAGACAGGTTTTTTTTCTATGTAATAGTGATTAAAAAGATTTCTTAAGTGAGGGATTAGAATAGGAGATAATATCTTATAAAACTCACTAGGTAAAGAGTCTGGTCCAGAAGCTTTTTCCAGTTTTAAATTTTTGATAGCACATATAATCTCTTGATCAGAGATAGGAGAATTGATTTTGGCTGTTACTTCCTCAGCTAAACATGAATGTTCAAGCCCTCTCCAGAATAATTCTGAAGCTTCTAGATCTGATTCCCTGAAGGAATATATATCCTCATAATAAGCGGAGAAAGCGTCAATAATTTCTTTTGGATCTTTAAGTATGGTATCTTGTTCAAGAAGTGAGTCAATAGTGGGACTTCCTTGCGTATTCTTAACCAATTTAGCCAATAATTTACCTGCCTTATCGCCATATCTGTAGAACTTCGCTCTGTATTTTAGTTCGTTTTGTACTGAAGTGTGGATCAACATAGTGTCTCTCACTCTCTTGGCGGAAGTATATTTCCTCCAATTTATAGACGTAGGTTGCGCTAGGTATTTATTATAGGCGCTAGTGAGTGTTCTTAGCATTTCTTTTTCTCTATGTTCAGCTTTCCGTTTGAAATTAGCCATGTATGAAATGATATCTCCTCTAATTACTGCTTTACCTGCCTCCCATAATAGACTCGGATCATCAACTGACCCCAAATTTAAGGAAAAAAAATCCGTCATTTTAGTAGTCAACCAGCTTTTGAATTTAGAATCTTTCATTAGGAACTTAGGGAAAAAAAAACGGCGTGGTTTACATATTTTATTATGCAGTGGAATACTTAGAATAATTGGAGCGTGATCGGAGATAGTGACTTGTGTTATTTTAGTTGTGGCTCCTGTTTTTAATATCTCTTCATTGACTAGAAATAAATCAATTCTTGACAGCGAATTCACACTCCTAGCTTTACACGTAAATTCTCTTTGGATAGGATTGTGAATCCTCCATATATCCTTGAGAGCCAGATTCCTAAATAAAGCCTTAAACATTTTGTTTTCTAATTTATCTCTTTTAGAGATATAAGTGTTGCGTGTTTGTCTACATCTATCCAGGGGAATCTGTGGAGTCATGTTGAAGTCCCCTGCTACAATTATGTTGCCTTCACCTAGTTGTAAAATTTTAGTCTGTAATGACTCCCAGAATTTAGTTTCAAATTTGTTAGGGGCGTAAAGATTACAGGGGTAAATATGGAGTTTGAACATTTGATTTTTAAAATCAGGATTCTACTTTCTGGATCATAATCTTCTAACAGTACCTCGTATGGGATATTCTTCCCTAATAGAATAGCTGTTCCCCTTTTTCTACCTATGCTAGGTGTAAAAAATACTTCCTTAACCCAAGAGGATCTTAGTTTTAATGATTCAATTGTATTCAAATGAGTCTCCTGGATAAAGGCAATATCTGTGTTTAGTTTCCTTAAATGTGAAATTATCAATTTGCGCTTTATCGGAGTAGAGATACCTCCTACATTCCAGGAGGATATAACTAATTTCCTTACTTTAGTCGACACTTATCAAGAAATTTGGAGTGGGTAGAGAGAGAGAAGAAAAAAAAAAAAAAAAAAAAAATTATGTATATATATGTACATGTATTATAATGGGATAAAAACTTAAGGTCCTTCTCCCCTCCTCCCTCCCCCATTCCCCCGCTAAAAGTAAAATCCAACAAACCCCAATAATAGAGATAGATAGAAAACATTCGAAACATCAGTGATAATCACAGGATTACTCTCTTATGTAAACTTTTAAATCAACATTATTTAACACATCTTTCCGTGTAGAACTTTTCTGCATCGGATGCATTATCAAAAAAATATATATGGCCCTGGGATTCCACTTTAAGTTTAGCTGGGTAAACAACTGTGGCTGAGAATCCCTCCTTAATCAGTCTGCCACAGATTGGAGAGAGCTCCCTTCTCCTCAGGGAGGTTTCATAAGCAAAATCCTGAAAGAGTAGAATTCTATTTCCTTCCAAGAGGATAGGTGCATTTTTGCGGGATAGTTGTAAGAGCTTAAACTTATCTTGATAATTTAAGTACCTCGCTATTATGGGCCTCAATCTTATTCCATCTTTACCTGACAGGGGGGGTCTCCCCAATCTGTGAGCCCTTTCTACAGCTAGGGGTAATAATTCCTGCGGGATACCAAGAAGTTTGGGAAGAGTCTCAGCCATAAGTTTTATCAATTCTGTATGTTGAACCGTCTCAGAAACCCCAATTATTCTAACATTGTTTCTCCTGGAACGGTTCTCTAAATCTTCAATTTTATTTTGTAATTCTGTTAATGAGAGTGAGTTAGCCTTCAAATTCGTGTTGTGTGCTACTGTCAGATCTTCTAGATCGGACACTCTCTGTTCGACTTCCTGAATCCGTGCCGAAAATTGTTTAATTTCTGCTGATAGTGTATGTATGTCTTGCTTTATTTCTAATCTAAAAAATTCAAATTTTGGATTCAGGGCTTCCATAATACTATTTACTAATAACTGTGAGTTAGTAGCCTCAGTATGTTTTATGGAGGAAACTGGTTCAGAGTGTAACTCGACCAAGGTTTCAGTAGCTGTCTTATTCCTCCTATCTCTGGGTCTGGAAGCCATGGTTGGTGAAGTGTTTTTATTTTGAGATGGTGAATTTAGATATTTGTCCATAAGTGTTTTAATTGAAAAAAAATAGTGCACCTTTTTGTCCTGTTCCCTTTAAAGTGAGCGTGATAAAAAAGTGTTTAGTGTTGGTGAAAAAGAAAAAAAAGAAAAGAGAGAGAGGAGAGAGAGAAAGAAAAAAAAAAAAAAAAAAAAACCCCACAGCAAATCAAGTGAAATCAAGTGAATGTGTGACAAAGTGTAGTTTGTTAGAGTGAATGTGTAAGACCACCCAGGATCCTAGATCTTTGGGTAGGTTAGTTTAAAATTTACTTGTAAATTAGAAAAAGGGAGAAAATAAAAAACAGTGTGAGAGAAAAACGTGAAAAATGCAGTGAGATCAAGTGAATGTGTGACAAGTGAAATTTATTAAAGTGACTATGTAAGACCACCAAGGATCCTAGGACCTAAGGCTAGTGTAGTTGAGAGACTATTTATAAGATAATTACTCTGATAGTCCTTAATTTATTCTTCCAGTACAACCTTTAGTCCGGAATTTAATATTCTATTAATTATATCTGAGCAGAAAAAAGTAGTTCCAGTTTTCAATTTTCAGTTTATGTCTGGCTCCAAAAGATTATGTGTACCCTACTGTGCAATAGAGCTAGTTCTTCTGTTAAGTTTATCTTGTCCTTTTATCCCTGATCGGAGTTCCTTGTCTTTTTCCCCCCTATGTATTTTAGACCTGTGTTAATTGAACTGAGGAACAGGTGAAAAAAAGAACTGGATTTCAATATCTAACCTTATGCCAAGTAATAAGTAACTCTGTATATTACTGCTCTGTAGATAGGTTCAAACTTATATAATAGCCGTATCCCACTTTTGTATCTTAATAAGTTTTTGTTTGTAAATATTTCTACTAGTGCCGCTCTCAAGTAGTGGCAAGACTAGAATCTCTTAACAATAGCAGATCTTATATTTTTTAATTATAATATAGTAAATGACAGAATTAAATATTTTGAGGCTTGTTTGAATATCTTGTATAATGTATTTGACTATAGGCCTCCAAATATTTTTATTATATTACTACCTAGAGATAAACTAGCATACGATAAACTTTAACATACAGGGTTAATAATCGCTAGTATAGACTATTTACTAACCACTCTAACAGTAAATTAATAACACAATATGCATTTTAGAACATACAAACTTTAAGCAAGTACTGTTAGTATAATGTAAACTCTTAACACAATATTTATGCAAAAATCTTAAGCAAGGTTAGTCAGCC